>NC_134269.1:181517818-181800318 GCF_031893055.1 Leptodactylus fuscus | reverse complement strand
AGGTGACATGAAGAATTACTTCTCCCAAATAAGCAGCTGATTTACAAAAGGAAAGCAATTAGTTTTATTGGATTATGTGAGATTGATAGAGGGCAGCTACACCTATAGAAGGGGAGGGGGCTCTGGAGCTGGTACAAATGATGGCATCCTCGTCCATGTGACACCATATCCTGATTAATAACTCGCTGCCTTCTCCTAAACGTCTTTAATATTTCAAGGGCAATTAGCCTGGACGCTAAAAAGCTCAATTATGAGGAGTGGGGAGCAGGGAAGTCACTGGCAAGGAGGCGTCATCTTATCTTTATTCTTATCAATTACACACATACATCTTCAGTGGGGTGCGGCTGGGGGAGGGGGTCCTAGCACTGGATCAAACACAATATTAAGCTGTACTTACACTGCAATAACTGCTTTACTATATATAGTCCTCAATTAATGGCAAGTGTTAATGTAATCCTTACAAGATCAATCTCCTTAAAAGAAAGGGAATTCAATTACATAGTTTTCAATGAAACACAGAAGCGTTTACCTATATCGAGGATATGGTTAGTGCAGATTGCAATCGCTGTTCTGCTGATATATATATATATATATATATATATATATATATATATATATATATATATATTCAAGGAAATCAGAAAGCTAGCAACATAGAGAAGAGTTAAATAGGAGGTAGAATAGAAGAATGTAGAATATTGAATAGTAGAATATAGAACAATGAAAAAGTAAGTATTAGATATAAACACATAAAATCACCTATAGATATGAAATTGAATATATAACTATAGTAAATAGGTAATAATATGGATCATAGATATGAGATACAAATCTAGATCGATATAGAGATTAGATAGATGATGGATTCAGGATAAATAAATCAATGATGGATATGTGTTAGGTAGATGGATAGGTGATAGACAGCTATATGATAGATAGGAGATACAAATAGAGATGGCTATAAAGATGGGATAGATGATGGATTCAGAATAGATAAATAAATAGATGTGATATGAGATAGGTAGATAGATAGATAGATAGATAGATAGATAGATAGATAGATAGATAGATAGATAGATAGGAGGAAAATCAATGATAGATAGGAGATAGACAAATAGATCTATGATAGATAGGAGATAGGTAGATCAATGATAGATAGGAGATAGACAGATAGATCTATGATAGATATGAGATAGGTAAATCAATGATAGATAGGAGATAGACAGATAGATCTATGATAGATATGAGATAGGTAAACCGATGATAGATAGAAGATAGACAGATAGATCTATGATAGATATGAGATAGGTAAATGGAAGCTAGAAATGAGACAGATAGGTAAGATAGATAGAGGCGAAATAGATGGCTAAGTAAATACATAGATGAGAGAGACCGATATGAGACAGGTATGACATAGATGGATAGGCCTCTCCTATGACAAAGTCCATGTGAGCTGGTGGGTCTATTATTCGGCGGAGCTCTCAGAGCTGCCTGTGAGGCTCACAAAGCCCTAATTTGATTTTTTCCATTTGCACTGGCGTGTCTAAGCTGACTGGTCATTAGTTTGAGTTTCTATAGAGTGGAGCTAATTGGATTTACAGGATACCAGCAAGCTGCTGTGCCAGCTTTCAGTAAGTGCATCCCAGGCCTGGACACTGCTAGACACAGGCAGAATGGAGGGGAGGGCCATAGGGTGTCACACAATCCCCCTGGCTTGGCCTGGGGGCATCACTGCTAAAAGCCTCTAGTCCAGCCTACAACCTGATACTTTGTGAATTGTAAGGAAAATAAAATGCTGCTGGTCGTGAATGAGCGAGGCTTTGTTAGAGAGATCTGCATAATGGGGCTCTGCATGCCCAGGGCTATCTCTTTATTGCATGTGTGTCTGCTGTTATCAATTTCGTGAACAATTTCACAGGGAGCCTGGCAGACTTGAGCTGGAATAATATGCAATGATGAGCTCTGAATAATGAATGATGTGCTTTTAAAGCAATTTCTAAGTGTCTGTGATAGTACAATATGAAAAGGCCTGGTAAGTAATAGTGCATTTAAAAGGCACTCGTATGTTTTTATTACAATATTCAAAAGATATCTATATTATTTAGAAAAATGGAAACTATATTATAAAGTATCTGTCTGCTCCTAAACGTTTCTCTTTTTGACACAACCCTTCACTATTTGTGTAAAAGATCCCGTGTCATGCATGGAAGGCTGGTCTCCTTATTAAATATTAACAGTGTTGTGATACTCTCTATAGAATGGCATGTGTGGATATTGTACAGCTTTGCTGCAATTAAGAAGACAATTAAGGCCTCAGTCTTCTTACAGCCTACCAGGAACATGAGGAGTCATTGTCATTGTCCTTACACCTTACCACCATATATCCTCTGTAGATAGGATACATGTGAATTTAGTCTTACATAATAGGTAAATACAACATACACAAACGCATACATGTTCGTTCCATTAACAAAACACCAAGCTACGTGCATAGGTCTCCGATCATGGTAATTTCCTTCCTGTAAAGCACATATACTAGTCATTTAAGACCATTGAAATACTATGTAGTCATGTAACAGTTTATATTAATCCAATATTAAATGTTGATACAAGTGCACAAATACTGTAGCATTAAAAAAGGCATACTAGCAAAAATTATATAGGTGGCAGAGGTTCAGAGCTATATAGGTGGCAAAGCTTCAGTACTGCCTGCTGGTCTTTGCTTACTGTGTGTCCATCCATATACGTAAGTTACGTAACTGCGCAGTCGATCACTGACCTTAGCAGTCTATAATACAAGTCAGTGGTGGCATTGGACTGGCTTGGGATTCATCAACTGAGTAATGTTTTTTAATTATTTTATGCTTGGCTCGTATTTCCTGATATAAGAAAACCCCCCTAGGGCAACGTACAAGTGCTTTTTCTACTGCAAAATCTCAACAGAAAACATAGTTTCTCTGCAACATGTGGCCTCAGCCTTAAAGGGGTTGTCTCACAATCACAACTGACCATCTGTCCACAGAACATGAGGACAGTTAGAAAACAACAAGGGAATATAAGAAACTTTGGAATATATAATATTAAAGAAATATTTTTCCTTCATTTACCAAGCTGAGCTACTTTTTACATATTAGTCTATGGAAAAGGAAGGAAGAGGCTGCTGGAAAGGACAGACAAATAACTGCAGCTGCTACACCCTGCTATTCTGTGAGTCAGGTAACTCTTATAACAGTGTTATGTTTTTAGATAGCAGGTTACCAGGGCAAAGAAGATGACAGCTTCTTCCTCCCCTCTCTATAGAGTTCTGTGTGAGTTGAGTACAGACTCTATGTAAACATGTTGACTGATAAAGAAAGTGTTAAAATAAACAGATTTCCTTAATAAGGTACAAAGTTTCTTATATTCACCCATACTATTCATTTATTAAAAGTTATTTAATGTTTTACCTACACTTTAAAATAACCCAAGGGTTCCACTGCTAGGTTCCCCACCAATCATGACAATGGGGGTCCCCATGTCCCCGTTTAAGTGGATCCCAATACTTTAATATTTCTGTTCCATAGATTTTGAATGGCGTTACAGCACACATGCATGGCAGTTACTCCATTCACACTGGATACACAAGAATCCTAGTGAACCTATCCTGTGGAAGATCAATAAGATGTAATTGTGGGACAAGTCCTTTAACGGGAGTAATGGGGTGGATTTGAATGTATTCCAGTATATTCACACAATTTGTCATAGAAGTTTCTGCACATAGACTTGTTCAAGCCCCATGCAAGTGAATTTGAATTTCACCAAGAAATCTCTCGCAGCATTGGGGCCGCCCCCAGTGCTGTCTGAACTCATTTACATACCGAGAAAAACTGGGATTTTAGGCGAACGGCGGCGTGGAGAAGACAACGAAAGGTAGGAGAAGAATAGCCTTTCTTAAGGCTATTCCGACTTGTCAGTTAGGGGGCGTTCACACTATCGTCAGTGTCCGACAGGTAGTTTCCGCTCCTAGGGTCCGTTCAAAATCTGGCACGGACATTAGGAGCGGACACTAGCTGTTGGGTTTTTCTGTCCGCTTGAAAAGTCAGACATCTTTACATGCGGACAGTGAAGGAAGGGCACGGAGTGCAAAAGAACGACCCAATCTCCATTTAAATGAATGACAAGTGTCACGGACACAGCTAGTGCCTGCTCCTAATGTCCATGCAAGATTTTGAACGGACACTAGGAGCGGACACTACCTGTTGGATACTGACGGTAGTGTGAACGCCCCCTTAGAAAAAAAAAGTGATTGAATGATAGGATCCCTTTAAGCTCAAGTGGAGACCTTGATCGACATTTTGCATTTTCCCTCATTTTATTCTTAGGTATTGCGACCTTCACCTTGATATCCTGGAAGTATATTGTAGTCATTGGTTGAACGGGTTTCCTATTTCTCTTGGAATTAGCTTCTTTACACTGTGTTCCAAATTATTATGCAAATAATATTTTCTCATATTTTCAAAAATTACATATATGAATTGCAGACATTGTAATTTTCCAGTCATCAACTATTAGAGTACAATTGAAAGTTTTTTTTTTTTTTTTAACAAACTGCCTATGATAACAGTATATTTTAATAAAACCAAAAAACACAAAATGCATGTTCTAAATTATTATGCACAGCAGATTTTTCAACCTTTTTATTTTTATAAAGAACAAAAAAATGGCCATTTGTGAAATTATAAGCATTAGCAGGTTATTACAAACTGAGATCAAACAGTTTTCAAGTCAAAACTTTATTCTAGGTGATGTTACATTTGCATACATTTGCACATAGGACTCCTTGTTCGAAAGGAGCTTCTGAACTCTCTTGTCCATTGAATTTGTCAGGTTTTGGATGGTTTCTGCTTCAATTGTTTTGCATGAGGACTGAATACCCTCCTAGAGCTGTTTCTTAGACGTGAACTGTCTCCCGCCACCATAGACACTCCTTTTGATGATGCTCCAGAGGTTCTCAATGGGGTTGAGGTCAGGGAAGCATGGGGGCCACACCATAAGTTTGTCCCCTTTTATGCCCATAGCAGCCAGAGATGCAGATGTGTTATTTGCAGCATGAGATGGTGCATTATAATGCATGAAAATGATCTTGCTGTGGAATACACGGTTCTTCTTCTTGAACCATGGCAGGAAGTGCTGTTTGAGAAACTCCACATACATTATGGAGTTCATCTTTACCCCTTCAGGGATCCTAAAGGGGCCAACAATCTCTCTCCCCATGATTCCAGCCCAAAACATTACTCCACCTCCTCCTTTTTGGCGCCATAGCCGTATTTGCATGGGGTGTCCATCAACCAGCCATCCTCCACTCCATCCATCTGGACCATCGAGCGTTGCATGGCACACATCGGTAAACAAAACAGTTTTGAAGTCAGTCTTCATGTATTGTTTGGCCCACTGGAGCCGTTTCTGCTTGTGTGCAGTGGATAGAGGAGGTCGAAAGGATGGCTTACGCACAGCTGCAAACCTCTGAAGGACCGTGCATCTTGTTGTTCGGGGGACGGTGGAGGCACCAGCAGCTTCAAAAACATGTCTGCTGCTATGACAAGGCATTTTTGCAGTTGCTCTTTTAAGCTGACGTAGTTGTCTATTGGAAAGAGTCCTCAATTTTCCCTTATCAGCACGCACATGTGTGTGCTGTGAATCAGCTATATACTTCTTGATTGTGCGATGATCACGAGGAAGTGTCTTGGCAATGTTGATTGTAGTCATTCCTTGACCTAAATACTCAACAATTTGTTGCTTCTCAGGAGCCAACACATCCTTTTTCTTTCCCATTATGGCAGAAAATGTAGGCTGCTTAATAATGTGGGACAGCCTTCTTATGTAGTCTTGCCTTTAATTGGACACTCCTGCCAAACTAATTAGCACAGGCACCTGCAATTGCTTTCAGTGATATAAAGAGCCCTGACACACATCATCATCAATGAGTATAACTGAAAAACAAAAAAATTCTTACCTTATCACTCCTAAACACTTTTTGCATAATAATGTGGAACACAGTGTAGTTCTCTCTCTCTTCCCTTTTGTGTATAGTGGAGTTGTAATTTTATTATGTCGGTTTTTCTATAGTTCAGTAGATCACATTGGTTATTGAGATATTGGATACATTCTGTTGATAGTGATATGTTCATGACATATTAATATGTTCATGTTTTATGTCAGTATGATTTTGTGACAAGTTTCTTTGCTGTTGTATCACTACTTTATTTTGTTTATCTTCCTGTATTAAAGGGGTTGTCCAACAATACAGCAAAGGAAGAGACTACACAACCTCTGGGACCATGTAACTATGTAACAAGATCTGTGGGGCTTAGAAAATACAGAAGTGTAGAAAATCATTGCTTCTTATTTTTAACCCCTTTAAATTGGTGGGTTTGGTCTATCGGGATCCTTTCACCTAATATCAATTATTAATAACAGTTCCATAAATTATTATGTACATGTAAATTTTCAGAAAAGACTCTAGTTGGACGATTTTCACGTATATTCGCGTATGTCTTTTCTTATACAAAGGAACACTAAGAATCATGAGTGCTGAGGATAAAGGTACAGTTCCTGACCTCTGCAGGGGATACCACAAACTTAGAATGGGGTGTACACCCCAGAGCAGCTCTATATCTGCATACAGGATTGGACAGAGCAAACCACATTTTTATTCAGTCTGTAAATTCACCCTTCTCAAGATCGCTGTCTTATCACTTCTACTTTTATTGGCAGCTTTAATAGCAGTTTAACATGTCCATATTTTGAATTATGAGAAACGCAGGAATTAATTTTCTGTTCTTTCATTGCCGTTTATATTGGTGGGCCCTGAGGATATTGTATATCCCTACATTTTCATTTGTTGATCACATGCTGTTAGGAAATTGATTTTCCCTACTGATGCCACGTAATGGAGACTATCACGTTGTACACATTGAGCTATGTAGAATAATTATGTTGGAGTGTTATTAATAAGAAAGACTAATTAAACTCGTCTTTGAAAATTATTTGGTTTGAAATGTATTTCAGAGCACGGATGGGAAAGTCGTGTTTTGTAAAGCTTCATTAATATGTCCTTCAGCCTTTATGATGTCTATTGTTTCTCTTCATATTTAATACAGTTTGAAATGAAAATCTGCAATCATTCTTAATCAACTTTTTTCATGTATTCTATATTGGGATCTATGTACTATATGTATAGAAATGATACAGGAACAATATGCTGAATTACCTATTACACAATGGTATAATAAAACACAAACTATACATTGTATTTTCTATGTGTACTGTGAATGTTTATTTTTGTATTTCCATGTGGAATTAAACAAATACCAGGAATTAATATATAAGACACTAAGTTCTTATTTTCATTTTGACAATTTTCCAGCTATACCCAAAGTTACCCATACACATTTAAAGGGATTCTACCATTAAACTACTTTTTTTTCTAATTACCACGTCGGAATAGCCTTAAGAAAGGCTATTCGTCTCCTACCTTTAGATGTGGTCTCCGCCGCGCCGTTCCGTAGAAATACCGGTTTTAACCGGTATGCAAATGAGCTCTCCGAAGCAATGAGGGCGGGCCCCAGCGCTGAAACACCGATGAGCACGTCCCCATTGCTGCCCAGAGCTCTTTCCTGCGCCGCCTCCTTCTTCTGCAGCAACTCCGCCTCTTCTGGCTTCTCTTGCTCTTGTAGTTCTATACAGGAGCATAGAGAGGCCACCCCAAAATGGCTGCTGGCTCCTGTATTGAACTGCAAGAGCGGCTACCCAAAAATGGCTGCCGCTGACACTGTTGGCTTTCCCATTATGTGCCCCAGGTCAAGAGATATTTCTGCCATTACCAATATCTCTTCACCGTCAGAAGGACATTTCTGACAGTCTAACTAGGCTGTGAGGAAAAAACCTCCTGACAGTACTGTCCATAGCTCTATACTGTCAGAGGGGGCGTTCCATACCGCCCAGCTGTGATGCTAAACTATAGACTAGTAATGGGGGGCATTCCTCACCGCTCAGCGCCATCGTTGGGCGATAAGGAAAGCCACCTCTGTCAGTATAGAGAAGGGGTAGGGAACGTACGGCTCTCCAGCTGTTGCAAAACTACAACTCCCAGCATGCATACTGGCTCTGCTGTTCTGGGAACTCCCATGGAAGTGAATGGAGCATGCTGGGAGTTGTAGTTTCACAGCAGCTGGAGAGCCAAAGGTTCCCTACCCCTGGTATAGAGCAATGGATAGTACTGTTAGGAGGGGTGCTCCTCACAGCCTAGCTAGAGTGTCAGAAACGCCCTTCTGACGGTGAAGAGATATTCATAATTTCACCAATATCTCTTGCCCCGGGGCACATAACAGGAAAGCCGACAGTACACTGAATTCAGCGCACTGTCAGCTTTCTAGCGGTATATAAAACCACATGTGCCTGAGGACATGAAAGGTCCTCTTTAACCATTATCAACAAGATCTGCCAATATTCTGATATATATAGGCCCAGGGGTTTAGTCCTGTTCCCTGACCGCCCAGGGGTTTAGTTATAAGGGGTGCAAAGGTAGCAGTTACTACTGGGCCCTGTGGGACCCCAATGGCCCCTCTGTCATGTAATATATAGCAATATTCTAAATAACAATAGGTAGACAGATTCCCCATTACAGATTTTGCATTGGGGCACAGGAGCTTCAAGTTATGCCTCTGTACGGGCCCCTTGTCTTATAGTATCTTAACATAGAGAACCTCATTATGTCTCTCTAACAAATTACGATTAGTTGTTAGTGATGAAGTTCATTAGCCTTGGCATATACTTGGCAAAATATATTTATAAAGTTAGACCACCCTCTCAATGAATCTTGGTAACTGGGGGTCATACTGAGCAAAAGTTTTAGACAGGTGTGAATAAACAGCTTTTTATGTCATTATACAAAATGCAAATTAACCACTTCAGTATTGGGCCAATTTGTGGTCCAGGACCAGACACATTTTCGGTTTATTTTTTATGTGCGGTTTAGAGGGCGGTAACATTTTTCTCATATGTCTCGTTCAACTAATTTCTGCACCTTTTTTCGGGAACACATAGGGCTTTATTTTTATGTTGTTTTTTTTTCGAATATGTTTTAATTTTTTTTATATCTGGGAAAATATAAACAAAATAGGAGAGAAATTGTGTTTGGTTTTCACTTTTCTTTTTTTCTTTATTTAATAACACACAGTGCCACTGAAAAACTGTATAAAATAGTTTTTCCTCTCCGTTACGGTAATTTTTATTTTATATGGTGTTGTCGGGGGTGGGGCTATAACCTTTAATAACGGCATTTTATTGGCGCATTATTTTAATTATTATTTTACTTATTTTTAAAATTATTTTATTTAAATTTTATTTAAACTTTTTAATTATTTTTTTTTATATATATTTTATTTCAGATGGTGTCCCCATAAGGTCATAAGCGACCTTTGGGGACATCTGATCACTTTTTTCTTTGTTAGGGAGGCTGATTTCCCCTGCAACTGGGGCTGGTATATTTAGCCCCAGTTGTAGGAGGAATACAGCCTCCTGCACGTTGTATACAGAGTATACAGAGCTGATCTGGGTCCTGCAGGAAATGGCATGAGGTTCTCTGGACTCCTGAGCCAAAGTTTGGTATAGTGGAGCATGGTGAAGGTTGCAAGTTTAGGGAAGCATTTCAGGAAATGGAATTGGGGATTTCAGCAAGATTAATGGTGTCCTCAGTAATAAATAGTAATACAGACAGATAATCATGCAATTTGGGCCTAATCAGGAGCGGGATGCCGCGATGGGATGCTGATGCACTGAATTGGCATCTCGTTGCGGCTAGCCGTGTGGACCTCATGTGCTGTGTGTGAGATCAGGGAGGCTGTTGAGTCATCATCATCATCAGCAGCCTCCCTGCTCTCACACACAGGAGACAGTGCTCATTGAGACTTCCGGTGCTCGATCCTGACTAATTAGCATATGAATAAAAGCAGGCTCATTCCAAAATGACTGAGGGGATTAACTTACAAAAGGCATGTGTGCAATAGCCTTTCTAAAGGCTATGCAAGTATATGCTTACTTAAAAATGATAGAATCCCTTTAAGTGTGTTTAATTACTTCCCTCTCTTTCTCTTCTATATGTATATTTATTCTCTATCATACAGTTTATAGCTTCATGTTATACATGTATGGCTACATTAATGTGAGTGAATGACGGTGCACTGCAACCCAGGTTAAAGGGGCTCTATCAGCAAAATTTTGCTGTATGAGCCCCACATATGTGTGAATAGCCTTTAAAAAGGCTATTCAGGCACCAGTAATTTTATATTAAACCCCACTCCTGTTTTAAAATAAAACTATAAAAACATATATGTAAATCATACCTTGGCATGCACAGGGGGCGGTCGTGCACGATCTGACGTCATCTTCAGTCCCGCCTTCCTCTTTTTTCTTCTTTTGGCGACGTCCTCCTGTTCTGGCTCTTCTCTGCCTTCATCTTCTGTTCTTCCGGCTGCGCACGCGCCGGCGCCATTTTTGTTGTAGTTCTAAGTATCCCTTAGAACTACGCAAGCATGTGCAGTACGCTTGCAAACATCTTCACTCCGGAAGAACAGAAGATGAAGGCAGAGAAGAGCCAGGACAGGAGGACGTTGCTGGAAGAAGAAAGAAGAGGAAGGCGGGACCGAAGATAACGTTGGATCGTGCACGAACGTCCCCTGTGAAATCAAAAGTATGATTTACATATATGTTTTTATAGTTTTATTTTAAAACGGGAGCGGGTTTTAAAATAAGATTACCGGTGCCTGAATAGCCTTTTTAAAGGCTATTAACGCATATGTGGGGCTCATACAGCAAAATTTTGCTGATAGAGCCCCTTTAACATAGTACTCTTTGGTAAATTGACAAACGTTGCCACCAAAGTCACCATGTAGGCCCATGCTGGATCTCTTATGTGACCAATTGACTCCCCTCCACATGGGTAATAGTCCCTAATAGTGGCCACCCACAATTCCCCCACATAGGTAACAGTGCCCCCACATAGGTAATAGTGCCCTTGCTGACACTCTATTTGTATATCTTTCTATTATTTTGAATGGCTTTACTATTTGCCATGTTAGTTTTTGTTTTTAACCTTATCTGTAACTTTTTGCCGTTATTTCACTCCTTGTATATGTTGATATGTGTTTGATTAGTATATCTGTAAGTCCCACTCCTCTTTGTTTCTTCGCCTTAGGCCGGGGCCCCATGTGGTGAAAGAGCGAAGGTTTACAGTCCCTGCAAAGTGGATGGGGTTGTAGTGGATCCTATCCACACATTGCAGAAAAATACCTGCAGAGGAAATGCTGTGCATTTTTGGAAATTGCAGCATGTCGGTTATACCTACGGAACTGCTGACGGTTTCCCTATACGTATAATTGAAGCAGAAAGTCTGCAGAGGAAAATTCTGTACTAAATGCTATGGGAAAAAACGCAATGCATTTCTGTGGAGGTTTTTCCGGCAGCACTTTTCACTGCGGCACATCACGTGGTGCCTTAGCCTTATTTTGTTCTTATTTTGTTCTTTCCTATAGATCCAGCTTGAGAAGCATCAATACTTTAACCAACATGTCACCGCAAAATGAATCTAAGATAATTTGTATCATTGTATATCTATTGGTGACTTATGTGATCTATGACTATCTATTTGTCAGAATGTATAATAATAAAAGTTCATCTTGATATTCAGAGCATCAAGATATTTGTCTGTTGTGGTTTACAGGGGATTACATGAAAAGGCAGAAGGATTTCAGCAAGCCTACATCCACAGGAGATCTGTCATTACTCCTCCAATATGTTTGGAACAACCTCCCTGCTGAGTTCCTTCAGAAAGTGCGTGCAAGTGTACCTCGAAGAATTGATGCTCTTTAGAATGCAAATGGTGGCCTCACCAAATACTGATTTCATTTAGATTTTTCTTTTGCTCATTCCTTTTGCATTCTGTTAATTGCCAAAAATAAACTATTACCACTTCCATTTTTGAAATCATTCAGACGCCAATTAATAATTGCAAAGGGTCTATGTAATAGTTAAACAAAATTCTCAGTTTCAGAGATTAAACAAGTAACATAAAACAACAACCTTAAGTTCTTTCAAAGAGCAAAAACTTGGTTTTAACTCAATTGTTTTTCAGAGGGCCTAAAGTTGAGTTAATGGGCAGCACGGTGGCTCCTTAGTTAGCGCTGATGCCTTGCAGAGTCCAGGGTTCAAATCCAGCCAAGGTTGACATCTGCAAGAAATTTGGATGTCCTCCCTGTTGCTTTTCTTTTATAATAGGCCATTACTTGCTGACAGACAACGGGCCCTATTTCCTTACTGATTCCTGCTCCTGTCCACGACTACCTCTGCTTCCCCCGTAGCCCTCCAGGGGGCCCTCTAAATGCTATATCGCGTTGCTGATGCTGAACAACACCTGGATGTTGCTGACAGGGAAGTGATATAGAACGCATGGGGCCCCCTGGAGGGTTGAAGGGGAAGTGGATGCAACCATGGGTAGTAGTGGGGATTGGAAAATAAGGTCATGGTACTTGGTATTCGTTGGACAAACTTGGTTTGCCTGCTGGTTTCGTTCAGACCATACACATCTGAACCAAAATTGCAGACTCTGGGATCTGAAGCGATAAGCGGAGGCCCAGGGGAGGTGAAAAAAAAATAAAGATAGTGTTACTCACCTCTCTTGGGCTCCAGCGTGACTCCCTGCTTTATTTGAGGCTCCAATGATGTCACAGATGTCACGTGAATCAGGTTCAGCAGGGGTGAGTAAGACTGGTTTTTATGTTTGTCCTCCAATCATTATACTCTGGGGTCTGAAGTAACTGCAGAGCATAATGATAGTTTGTAGATGGTGAACCCTAGAAATTTTGAGTTTTACCAAACCCTAAATTTTTTAAATATTTGCACCTAACACCAAAGGGGCCACTATGGGACATTATACTGTGTGAAGGGGCCACTATGGGACCAGGGGCGAACTACAGAAAGCCGCCCCCCCATCGGAGGGGGCGGAGGGGGTGTGGTGAAGTGGAGGGGGCGGGGCTTAGCGCCATTCGCCGGCAGAGAGAAGGCACGGAGACGACCTGCTCTCTGCCTGAGCGTGAGAGGAGGCTGCTGGAGCAGCGCTGCTCCAGTGGCCTCCCCAAACCACCGCTCGGTTCTAAGCCAGTCCAGGACAGCTTGTCCTGGACTGGCTTAGGTAACCAAAAGTGCCGCCCTCCCTGAGGCCCTGGCATAGTGCCGCCTGAAGCGGTCGCTTCAGGTCGCCTCATGGGAGGTGCGCTGTATGGGACATTATTATTATTATTATTATTATTATTATTAATAATAATTTATATAGCATCATTATTTCCATGGTGCTTTACATTTGAGGGTTTACAAATGGTACACAAAATATAAAAAACAAATACAATACTGAAAGTGAACAACTGGTACAGTGGGATGGTCCTGCCCGCAAAGGTTTACAATCTTTAGGGAAGAGGGATAGGGACAGTAGGTATACTGTGTGACAGGGCCATCGTGGCTGTAAATGCAGCATTATACCATGTGAAGGCCAGGAAAAGGGGTGGCATGTATGGGGGAGTCAAAAGTTTATAATGGGTCCCAACCTGCTAGTTACGCCCCTGGTTGTCAATATTTCTGTAAAGCGCTGCAGAATATGATAGCGCTATATAAGTATGCAGGAGGAAAATGAACCTACTCTAATACAGACCCTGGTACAATCCTGCACAGTTGACAAAGTATATTAAAATTTATTTCTGTGGTCTCTTCTTTATGCGCGGCCACAGGACTAGTCCAATCCTAACACAATTTGTAAAATAGATAAATCAGATTCTTCTGAAGATTGTAGTTAGGGTTTCAACTCTCTAGAACAGTGATGGTGAACCTGTTAGAGACCGAATGCCCAAACTGCAACCCAAAACCCACTAAATTATCACAAAGTGGCAACACGGCAATTTAATCTTAGTACTGTGTGACTCCACAATTGTGGACAGTTACAGACCCGCAAAATACAGTTGTGTAAATGGGATTCCACAGAGCTTTCTTTGATACAAACAACTTTGTACTGAAATGTAGAAGTTTGCATTTGGTATACTTTTGAACAATTAATGTTCTCTATTTACATTGCACAGGATCTGTTTTATAGTGACCATGCCATGTTATTACAGCAGGTACTAATATCACGTGTAAAAAAAAGATGCTGTGAGATACAGATATTGAAGAGCCCTCAAACAGTACAATGCACCTGCACAGTGGCCCTTACACAGTTTTATATGATCCACTGTGGGCCCCCACACAGTAGTATATATGCTCCATAGTGGGCCCCCACATAGTATTACATGCTACTTACCTTACCTCCCACAAAAAACAGCCGGGCATCTTCCTTCTTCTGACTGTAGATACTGATGAATGACGTAATCGCGCCTGCTTTGGGGCAGAGGTCACACTCTGCTGTCAGTGTAAGCCACGGACTACACTGACAGTTTTCAGCTGTAGGTGCATTGGCACCTACAGCTGAAAGAAGCGATCACTCACAAATGGGGAATCCTGTACTGAATTTCCTTTTAGTGAGTGATCAGGGTGACGGCGTGCATGTCAACAGAAAGGACTGTGAGTGCCCCCTTTGGCAGACATGCAATAGGTTCACAAACATGGATCTAGGACCTATCATACTCATATACACGAAAAAGTGATACGAAGAATACTCAAAGTATATTACAAAATATAAACTTTATTGTAAATACAAAAAAATGGGACAAACGACATCTAAAATGGTGAAAGGTAACACAGTACCATCATAAAGATGTGGGCACGTTACAGACAAGGTAAGTGGGTAAGTATAATGAGTAGGTAAATACCACGGTGGAAAAGAGTACTAAAAAATGAATCCAAACATATATGTCTCCCAAATCGCCCATAATGTTATCAATATGGCTTGATTTTAAGGCCCACAATAGCGTATATAGATAACCCAGCATAAATACAAACATATGTACAGGTCTAATGGATAGTATCGAAGGCTAAGTATGCACAGTATTGTAAACATCTAACTATCTCTATCTGGGACTGACCCAGTATCCCATCATAGTAAAGACCATACCGAGTTATATAGGTTGGAAAAAAGGGGCCAAAATAGTGCAGAGAATATATATAAAGAGGAGTATTAAGGAAGGAGACAAGGATCCACAAACATGTAAAATAGCCACCTATGCATAATCATAGCCTAAAGGTATCATAGTGTGGTAAAGTCCATCAACAATATAATGACGTAAATAACCTACCCATAGTGATGTAGAGTGCATATACCTTGGGAGGAACGGCGCCCACCTGTCCCCGACGCGCGTTTCGGCGTATCTGCCTTTCCCCTATAGACCTATCATACTCACAGAGGCTAATATAGAACCAGTTACTTCCTCACCAAGGGCCTTCCTCCATATTAGCTAATAGAAACTCACAGGTCCTTCATTCTTAAATCTCAATAGAGGATTGTAACCCGCACTCACTATTGTTCTCTGTTATCAGACATTATAAGAGGACAACACTCACATAACCCATACTAGATAACAGAAGCTCACAGGTCCTTCATTAATAGCCTCACTGAAAAACAGCATTATCGGAGGATCACAGCACTCACTGGTGTTCTCTGTTTTCAGCCAATATCAGAGGACAGAACTCACTTTAGTCAATAGAAGATTGCAGGCCTTTTACTCTTAATAGTCTCACTCACATACACTGTTATCAGAGGATTGCACCACTCACTACTGTTCTCAGTTATCAGCCATTTTCAGAGGACAGCACTCACATGACCTGTATTAGACAATAGAAGCTTGCAGCTCCTTCATTCTTAATAGTCTCAAGGACATCATTGTCAAAAGTTTTTAGCACTCACTTACTATTGTTCCCAAGCTTTGAGAAATGTTCTAAAGTTCCTACTGAAATGTTACAATTGGGGGCTAATAATGTCCTTCTGTTTTATCACCATTTTCAGTGCTGCCTTGGAGTTAGATAGATAAAGTTACTTCAGGTCATTACATCATGAAATCTGTAGTCATAATATTTCCACAAACATGGAAACAAATCAGCCTCTATATGGCGCAATCTCAGTTATTTTTTTGTACCAGCCAGCAGCAAGTTGTACACTTTACTACGTAATTCTACATGGGAATATACAGGCAGTAGTTGTCTACACTATCAATCGGATTTTCGATGGTGCTTGGACAGATGACAGCAAATGTCTCATTTTACTTTTTCACCACTTTAGATAAATGATTCTCCATTAATCCTTATTATTTTTCAGCACATATTAAAATGTTCATTCATAATTCTTAAAGGGAGGCAGCAGCTGCCAGGTCGTCTTCCTAAGTTTGGTGGAATCCTTTGTGAATCCTTTGCACCCATACTTTATACCTGGACAATGCAAGGTACTTTCTCTAATACATATATAGCAAACAAGGTTTCAGAGAAGAACGCGTAGTATCCCTCTTTAGGAGTGGGTGCAAGCCTCATGGATCTGGAGCGAAATCCCACAAATACGTGCAACACAGAGCAGGTAGCACTAGAATTGAGGAAAAAATTTTTTAATTAATTTATTACACAAGTTAATAGTTGAGATAAATCCACTTTGATTCTGTATATATATATATATATATATATATATATATATATATATATATTATATTAGACTAAAAATGAAAACAAATGAAAAAGAACCGTACTCATAACCCATACCAGTTTCTGCCCATATCCCCGACAACTCAAATATTATTATACATGTTTAAAAACAATTGTAACAGAAAGGGGAAAGAAACAGAAAAAGTATTTTAGTAGTTGATTGGCTGTTTTTTACTTTTATATTTCCCTTATGTTAAAAAAAGGAAAAAAAAAAACTTGCAACCCCAGTTCCAAAACATGCTATGTAAGATTTTAAGAAAAGAAGAATGAAATGATTTGTAAATCTCATATAACCATCTTTGGCTACAGAATGTCTAGTAGTACCAGAAAGGTTGGGGCTTAGCTCCCTATGATTATAATCCTGTATTCTAATGCCATTTACTGAAATGGAAACAGCTCCAAGGCATGAATTACACCTGAGACTGGTGAGTATCCAAGTTGATTTACTTAAATTCACTTACATAGCACTATCATATTCTGCAGCGCTATTACAGACATATATTGGTAACACTGTCCCAAATGGGGCTCACAGTATAAATTCCCTATCTATGTTTTTGGAGTGTGAGAGCGCTAACTACTGAGCTTCCATGAAACAACAAGTTTGTTATTTTTATCTGTTTTTGTGCAAGTCATCAAGCTTTCCCAGTTTCCTGAAAAGAAAAACTAGCTGGAAGGGGTTTTAGCAGTCTCTATTGCGATTAAAGGGTAGCTGAGTTTTTGGTGGAACTTACAAATCATACAGAATCTTCCAGGGGAAATGGATCTGTTGATATCTTCACAATTGTTCACTTATTCTTTTCTTTTCCTGTGGATAATTGCCTCATTTTGCTTGGACCTATATCTGCAATTCACTCAGAGCAAGGGGACAGGTACATAATGTGGTCCTCTCCTAGTAGTTTACTGAGCAACACTTCCCATGAGACTCAGGAGTGTGCAAAAAACCTCATCTACCTGTCTAAGTGTTATATATTTTCATGATAGTTATGCAGGGCAGCATCTGCCATGAGGTGAAATAAGTATCTTGTCTCATGAGGCAGATTTCCGAGTCTCTGTCTCTGCGTTCTCTCCAGAGTATAATGAGCAGAGGCCCAGGGGAGGCGCAAAACATAATAACTAGAGATGAGCGAACAGTAAAATGTTCGATATTCGTTTCGAGTAGCCGATCAATATTCGACTACTTGAATCGAATATCAAATCCTATTATAGTCTATGGGGGGAAAATGCTCGTTTCAGGGGTAGGCAACATTCGATCAAATTACACTTACCAAGTCCACGAGTGAGGGTCGGGCTGGATCCTCCGAGAAGTCTTCTCCGTGCAGCGTCCCTGCGGCATCTTCCGGCTCTGAATTCACTCGATGCCTGGCAGAGTGAATTCAGAGCCGGAAGACGCCGCGGGGAAGCTGCAAGGAGAAGACTTCTAAAGGTAGGAGAAGAAGCAGCGTTGATTGGCCGACTGTATAGCATTCAGCCAATCAATGCTGGTTCTGCATCAAACTTTTCCATTCGAATAGCGAGTGGTACTCGATCGAGTACGAGTATTTCGAATACCGTAGTATTCGATCGAATACCTACTCGATCGAATACTACTCGCTCATCTCTAATAATAACAATGTTACTTCTTCTGGGCTCTGGCACAGATCCCCATTGTCTTTTGGCCTCTTTATGCCTTCTTAAAGATTTCAGAGACTGCTGAGGCTGATGTGTGGGACACTGAAGTCATGGGGACAGGTATGTTTTTTAAGTTACACTTGTCCCTCTAGAGTTCATCGAATTTCTAGATCCACCCCTTTATGCTGCACACTGAAGCTCTCTGGCTTCTTTTTTAACCCATTCCCGACATCTGCTGTAATAGTACCATGTATGTTGAACATTTAAATATCTCAGCCGCCCAGCGGAGAAACAAAAGTAAAAAAATAAAGTCATACACTATATATATATATATATATATATATATATATATATATATATATATATATATATGTGTGTTCTAAAACACCCATTCTACAAAATATGAAATACAGATGTGGAGCACGGATGCGCTCAACCACCAGCGTCTACCATGCCTACTGCTCTGCGGCAGCTAGCATTGCGCTTCCCCACAGTCCCCAGCTTCATGGCCACATTAAGTAGGGTGCAGGGTACAAAACTAACCAGGCCCAAGCACCAGAAAGAGGTGTTACAATGGATGGCGGACAATGCTTCCAGCACATTCTCCACCAGCCAGTCAGCCTCTACCTCAACTCCTCCTCCTACTTAACAGTCTGGTCCTCCTTCCTCACAACATGCCCAATCTTCCCAGCAAAATAATCCCACCTTACCCACCTCCCAGGAGCTGTTTTCGGGTCCATTCACTGTCCCTCTCTCTGTCCCACCACGTCCTGAATCACCGGAGGTAACAGATGAGTTGCTGTGTCCTGATGCCCAAACACTGGAGCATCTGTTATCTCCTGTTGTTGTCGTTGACCAGCAATCGGCCCTCAGTGATGACAATGACGAGACACAGTTGCCATCAGGGTAACCTGTTACCATCATCGGTGTGCAAGAGCAGGAGGAGGAGGAGCCGTTAAAGGAATTGGAAGAGGAAGTGGTGGACGACGAGGACACTGACCCAATCTGGACAGGGCAGATGTCAAGCGGGGAGAGCAGTGTAGATGTGAAGGGAAGTGCAGCACTGCTAGAGGCAGAGGCATGTCCAGAGGATGAGGACAGCTGCTTCACCGAAGCCAGGCCACAGCCTCTTGTAGCCAGCCTAGAAAAACTCCCACATCGAGGCCATGGTCTTTGGTGGTGTGGAATTTTTTTATGTATGTGCGGCGGACAAATATAGTGTGGTTTGCACACTCTGCAACTCGAAACTGAGAGCAACCTTACGACCACGGGCATGCACAGTCATTTGGAAGGCAAGCACTGGGCTCAGTGGCAGAGAGCAAATGCAGGACAATCGTCGTCCGGCGTTGCCGCCACTGCCTCTCCAACTGTTGCCAGTGCTGGAGCTGCTGTCCAGACCAGCAGCCAGGAAACCTCCACATGTGCCTCCACCACTTTGGAGACTTCTCCCTCATCCTCCACTTTTCCTGCCTTAGCTCCTTCTCCTGCCTTAGCTCCTTCTCCTGCACCATCATGTGCCTCTTCAGAGCAACCCACCATCTCCCAGACTTTTGAGCGCAGGGAAAAATACAGTGCTACCCACCCCCATACACAAGCCTTAAAGGCGCACATCTACAAACTCCTGGCCCAGGAGATGTTGCCATTCCGGCTTGTGGAGACTCAGGCCTTCCATGACCTGATGGCAAGTACGGCACCTCGCTATGCCATCCCTAGCTGTCACTACTTCTCCCGCTGTGCCGTCCCCGCCTTGCACCAGCACGTGTCAAGCAACATCAGGCGGGCCTTAAGTTACGCGATTTGTACAAAGGTCCACTTGTGACCACCGATGCGTGGACAAGTGCATGCGGACAGGGACGCTACATTTCACTGATGGCACACTGGGTGAATGTAGTTGAGGCTGGGACCGAGTCAAATAGTGGGGCGGTCTACCACATTTCCCCATCCAACATTCCTGGCAGGAGCTCTGAACCACCACCCTCCTCCTCTGCCTCCGCCATCACATCGACCCCAGCTACCTGGTGGAAACGCTGCAGCACTGGTGTGGGGAGACGTCAGCAGGCCGTGCTGAAGCTCATCAACTTGGGGGACAGACAGCACACTGCCTCCGATGTGAGGGATGCCCTCCTCGGTGAGACGTCGACATGGTTTTCACCGCTGCACCTGGGCCTAGGCATGGTCGTGTGTGATAACGGCCGGAACCTGATAGCGGCTCTGGAGCTTTCCAACCTCCAACACGTTCCATGCCTGGCCCACGTGTTTAATTTAGTGGTGCAATGGTTTTTAAAAACGTACCCCAATTTACCCGAGCTACTGGTGAAAGTGCGGCGCTTGTGCGTCCACTTTTGCAAGTCTACAGTAGCCGCTGCTAGCCTCCGAAGCGTCCAGCAACGCCTCCATCTGCCAGAACACCGGCTGATGTGCAACGTCCCCACATGCTGGAACTCGACATACCACATGTTGAGTAGAGTGTGTGAGCAGCAGAGACCCTTGATGGAGTACCATCTCCAAAACCCAAGGGTCAGCTCCCGCAGTTTCTGCACCATGAGTGGCCATGGATGGCAGACTTATGTGAGATCTTGCATGTCTTTGAGGAGTCAACCATGAAGGTCAGCTGTGACGATGCACTCGTGAGTGTCACAATCCTACTCCTGTGTGTGATGTGAGAATCCCTCATCGCCATCAGGGATAACGCATTGTATGCTGAGGAGTCGGGCATAGGAGCAGAACCATCCCAGCAGGATAGTCAGGGCACACTCCTGTTTGCTTCACAGTGTATATTGAGGAAGAGGAGGAGGAGGATGGCGAAGTCGCAGATCTCATTGTCACACAGGAGGCTAGCGGGGTAGTTCAGTGCGTCCCATTGCTGCAGCACGGTTGGGGCAAAATGGAGGAGGAGGAGGAGGAAATGGAGAGTGACCATTCCGGTGGGGGCAGCCAAGTTATGTCATGTAACACTCTGGCACACATGGCTGAATACATGTTGGAGCACTTTTCAACTGACAAATGCATTGTCAAAATCCTGGAGAGCAAAAAATACTGGATTTTTGCAATCCTCGACCCCCCGTATAAAAGTAATATTTCTAATTTTATTCCAGTAGAGGGGAGGGCCTAGTCTCTTTCCACCCTGATTCCCTCCAACTCCTCTAGTTAGAGTCTCAATCCACCCTGATTCCCTCAAACTCTGCTGGTTAGAGTCTCAATCCACCCTGATTCCCCCAAACTCTGCTGGTTAGAGGCTCTACTCACTCTAAAGGCCAAAAACACTGCCGGTGCAAGGCTCTACTCACTTCAAGGGCCAAAAAACACTGCCGATGCAAGGCTCTACTCACTCCAAGGGCCAAAAACAATGCTTTTTAAAGGCTCTACTCACTCCAAGGGCCAAAAACAATGCTTTTTAAAGGCTCTACTCACTCCAAGGGCCAAAAACAATGCTTTTTAAAGGCTCAACTCACTTCAAGGGCCAAAAACACTGCCGGTGCAAAGCTCTACTCACTCTAAGCGCCAAAAAATCTCTGCTGTTTACCGGCTCAACTCACCCAAAGGGTCAACAACTAAATCTCTGCTGTTTAAAGGCTCAGCTCACCAAAGGACCAACAAATCTCTGCTGGTGCAAGGCTGAACTAAGTTAAAGGGCCTAAAACTCTTAAGGTAAAAGGCTGAAGTTACCTGAAGGGCCTCAATCTCTGCTGGTGGCTCAGCTTAACCCCTTTCCGCCGATGGCACTTTTTGACTTCCTGACCAAGCTCGATTTTTCAAAACTGACATGTGTCACTTTATGTGGCAATAACTTTGGAACGCTTTAACTTACCAAAGTAATTTTAAGATTGTTTTTTTCGTAACACATTGTACTTCATGTTAGTGGTAAATTTTGGTTGATATGTTTTGTGTTTAATTATGAAAAAATTGGAAATTTGGTGGAAATTTTGAAAAATATGCATTTTATAAAGTTTGGAATGATGTACATTACATACAGATAGTCAGACCGCCAAAATTATATCATAAATCTCAAGTTCCAGATCTCTGCTTTATGTCGGCATCAAACTTTAGGCGCCTTTTTAATTTTTACGGACATTATAAGATTTACAAGTGAAACAACAATATTCAAAATTTTCAAGAAATTTCCAAAACCCATTTTTTAAAGGGCCTAATCCAGTTATGAAGGGGTTTTGAAAGACCCTTGTATTAAAGCCCCCCATAATTCACCCCATTTTCAAAACTGCACCCCTTAAATAAGCCAAAACAACATATACCTAGTAGTTTAACCCTATAAGTGGAATAACAGGAATTAATACAAAATGGAGGTGAAATTTTCAAATTTGAATTTATTTTACTAATATTTTCGTTTAGCCCTAGAATTTGCACATTCACAAGGGGTTAAAGGAGAAAACGCATCCCACAATTTGTTAGGCAAGTTCTCCCGACTACCATAGTACCCCACTTGTGGGTGTAAACTAATATATGAACGCACAGCGAGACGCAGTAGGGAAGGCACGCCAAGGAGCTTTTAGAGGGCAGATCTGGCTGCGATCAGTTTCAGGAGCCATGTCGAATTTACAAAGCCCTTGAGGAGTCAAAACAGTGGAAACCTCTAGAAAGTGACCCCATTTTGAAAACTGCACCCCTCAAAGAATTTATCAAGTGATGTAGTGAGCATTAGTAACCCAGAAGTGAATGTGTAAGCTGCGCGGAGTAAATTGGGTACAGCAAATCCCATTCTATTTTCCCACTAGCTCCTATGACACGGACAGGGAAGAGGAGCATTCTGGGGGATCAGCACTGGTGTCTTCTCTCTCATAAGCTCTAAATATGGAGTGTCCCCTGAAAACGCTCGCACAGCTTATACATTTCCTTCTAGTCGCAGCCACTTATGTCCTAATGATTTGGCGACTTTTGAGGTTTTTGTCTTCACATTGTACAAGCTAGATTTTTATGTTTATTTTCTGGCAATGTGGCCATATGAGGGCTTGGTGTTTGCGGTATTAGATGTGCTTCTCAATGCCACCATTTTGGGGTGCCTGTAACTTATTGACTACATTTTATTAACTCTTTCTGGGTGGGATGTAAAAGGAAACATCAATTCTGGCATTGCTTTTTAGCATTTATTTTTTTTCCCGCGCAGCGTACAGCATAAGTAACATGTTACCTTTATTCTGCAGGTTGGTACGGTTACGGCGATACCTCATTTATATGATTTTTTAATGCTTTGCTATTTGTGCAGAATAGAATTCAATTTAGGGAAAAAAATCATTATTTTTGCATCACCATCTTCTGAAAGGCATAACATTTTTATTTTTTGCTAGACAGAGCTGGTTGAGGGCTTATTTTTTGCAGGAACACCTCTTCTTTTTATTGGTACCATTTTGGTTTTCATCTGACCATTTGATTACTTTTTATTGAACATTTTGTAAGGGAAAGGTGGTGAATAATCATTATTTTGTGCGGTTTTCTACGTTTTTTTTTTTACATTGTTCACCGTTCGAGTTAAATAATGTTTAATTTTATTGTTCAGGTTATTACGGACGCGGTGATACCAAATATGTAATGTTTTTTTCTATTTTTCTTTATTTTACATAATAAAACATTTTATATGGGGAAAATGGGATTTTTGGGGCTTTATTTATTTCTATTTTATTTTAAACTTATTTAAACTTTTTTATTTTTACTTTTTTCTAACTTTTTTTTCTGTCCCCATGGGGGATTGAAGCAGTGATCGGCTGATCACCGCTTCAATAGAGATACGCTGCAATACACGTGTTACACGTGTATTGCATTGTATAGGAAGCTGTCAGCCTGTGTAGACGCACAGGCTGACAGCTTCATTTACGGCAGGATCAACCAGGTGCGAGGACGGGGTAAGTGATGGGGCAGACCCAGGGTCACTGATCAGACCCCGGGCTGCCCCCTACGAACACTGGCACCCCCCGAAACCGGCGCGAGGGGTGCCGATCGGCACCATTTGATAACGAAACCCCGGAGGTGCCAGCGGTCATGTTGAAGGGGTGCTTGTTAATGTTTCTTTAGCTTTAAATTTGGGTCTCTGTCCATCCAATTGGGAAGGAAAGAAGGTTCCCAGGTATTTTTCAACTTTCAGAATGTTTTTTTTGAGTGTGGAAAGTGTGTAGTTGATAGGCTGTGATGCTGGGGTAAAGCTGTGACTTGGGCTTGTTAGATGCCCCCAGGCATGCTTCCCCTGCTGTGCCAGTTGCATTGTAGAGGTGTTGGCATCACTTCCTGGGGTGTCATAGTGCAAAGAAAGGACCGAGTTGTCTCAAGACAAGGAGGACCCGCGCTGATAAGTTAAGGTGAAAGAAAACGACTTTATTGGAACAACACACAACGCGTTTCGGGCATGCACTCTGCCCTTCTTCAGGTGTAATGGTTCTTTGGCCGTCCAGCCGAGAAGCTTCAAGCTTCAAGCTTCTCGGCTGGACGGCCAAAGAACCATTACACCTGAAGAAGGGCAGAGTGCATGCCCGAAACGCGTTGTGTGTTGTTCCAATAAAGTCGTTTTCTTTCACCTTAACCTATCAGCGCGGGTCCTCCTTGTCTTGAGACAACTCGGTCCTTTCTTTGCATTTACTTACACCCCTGTGGTGTGAGGTACCCTGCAGCTGTATCTATCTACAGGATCCCAGCCTGGATCTTGTTGTTTTGTGAAGTGTTGTGTACATACACAACTCTAAAAGGTGAGCCTCACTGTCATTTCACCAAAACTTTAAAATCACAGATCTACACTACGGTTTGCTCGGTGTCTTTTTCTTTTTTCTTTGGGGTGTCATAGTGGACTTGGTGACCCTCCTGAGTGGAATGGTGGGATCCCCTGAAACGAAGGTTCGATATTCATTCGAATAGTCGAATATTGAGCGGCTATTCGAAACGAATAACGAATATCGAATATTTTACTGTTCGCTCATCTCTACTGTTTGGGTCTGCTTCTACTGAGCTAACTTCCCCACACTGGCAAAATATTCATTTGTTGTATTTAGGATTTAAAAGACTGCATTATCTGGTATGTGATCACACTTTCCTAATGATCATTAAAGGGAACCCCGAGCAAGCTATGGTATGATTATTGTGCAAGGAGGCAAATTTATTAATGCAATATAATAATAAGTATTCCCTATTACAGCTCCACTTGCTATTCTTCACTGCTTTCTCAGAATTCTAAAAGGCAAAGCTTATAAGCATTGAAGCAAGGAGGGAGATTTATTTTATATTCCTTTATTTGTCATTAAGGGCCCTTATTGCAGGATTTCCTGGTATGCCACTCAGCTTTCCCAGGACCCTGAATAGGAAATGTGCCATGCTATATCATAGTATTTAGTTGTGTATATATATCTGCTTTCATGTTCGGTAATTATGATATAAGACAAAAGAAGAGCAAGAAAATTCAGAGGATGATATGAAGTGTCTGTCATATGGGAAATTCTTAATTCCTTTTTCTTTGTTTGATTTCTGGGTCTTTCACCATATTTAAATATTGTGTTAAAATCCTGTTTTTTTTTTTTTTTCTCGGGTACATTTACCATTAGCTCATTAGTATTGAGCCCATTATTTAATATGTGCGTCTGTTTTAATAGCATACATGTAAATAAGAAGTTGCGTAATGCTTGTTATAGACACAAGTCTGCTTCAAGTAATGTCGCTATTTAATTTCTACTTAATATGTTACTAAGTTTAGAAACGTCTTTACAACCTGAAGATTCTTTGGGTTAGATTGCACAACAGTAAAATCAATTCTAAACACTTTAAGGTGCCAGACATGCTTCTATAATAGTAAAATAAATACGGAAAGTACTGTATAGGTACAGGCTTTCACTAATAGAGTGTTCAATTTATAAAGGTCACTATAACAGGTAGTAAATGGATTGCTTTCCAGTTTAAGGTCAGATTCTTTAATTTTTTTTTGCAAAATTGGAAAACATTACTTGATTGAATTTTAGAGGCTACAAATTAATTTTAATTTAAGAAAAAAAAAACCTTTAGACATAAATGGCTTTAACCCCTTCACACTGCAGTCAGTTTTGGAGCTGATATGTGTCCCTTTTTTATGATACACTAGCTGGTACCCGCGACTTCGTCTGCGGTGATTGTAGAAGTGGGTATATACAGGCGCGGGTAAGGTTTTCGTAGTGTGTATAAGGTATGGGATATGAAATGTAACTTTGTATGTTGTTTTTGCTGTAATTCAGAGAATTCGTGAGACTTTTGTGTTGAAGTTAATTTGTATTAGAGCTGCTATACGGTGTTCTGAGAAACTGTACATAGTGACTTTGGGACAGAAGTATTTGAAGTTAACCCTTTCCCGCCGATGGAATTTTTTGATTTTCGTTTTTGACTCCCCTCCTTCTAAACCGCATAACTTTTTTATTTCTCCACTCCCAGAGCCATTTGAGGTCTTAATTTTTCCTGCGACAAATTTTTCTTCATGATGCCAACATTATTTATTCAATATAATGTACTGGGAAGCAGGGAAAAAATTCAGAATGGGGTGGATTTGAAGAAAAAATGCATTTCTGCGACTTTCTTACGGGCTTTGGTTTTACGGCGTTCACTGTGCATCCAAAATGACATGTCCCCTGTATTCTGTGTTTCGTTACTATTTCGGGGATACCAAATTTATATGGTTTTATTTACATTTTGACCCCTTAAAAAAAAATCCAAAACTGTGTTAAACAATTATTTTTTGAAAAGTCGCCATATTCCGACAGCCGTAACTTTTTTATACGTGCGTGTACGGGGATGTATAGGGAGTCTTTTTTTGCGGGACCGGGTGTACTGTGTAGTTCTACCATTTTCGGGAAATGTTATTGCTTTGATCACTTTTTATTCAAATTTTTATCAGAATCAAAACAGTGAAAAAATGGCGGTTTGGCACTTTTGACCATTTTTCCCGCTACGGCGTTTACCGAACAGGAAAAATATTTGTATAGCTTTGTAGAGCAGGCGATTTCGGACATGGGGATACCTAACATGTATCTGTTTCACAGTTTTTAACTACTTTTATATGTGTTCTAGGGAAAGGGGGGTGATTTGAATTTTTAATCCTTTTTATTTTTTTTTATATTTTTTTTACTTTTTTTAAACTTTTTTTTTGCATTTATTAGACCGCCTAGGGGTATTGACATGGGTGGGCGGTGTCGCGGATTGTCAGAGCGGTGGGGGTCGGCAAACATGGCTGCTCCGGAGCGTTAAAGAGAGCCTCCTGGAGTATCGTTAAGGTGAGGGGCAAAGTGGTAAAGTATATGTATATGTGATTGTGTGGGGTTAGGGGCGAGGCTGTAGAGGGCAATATGAATTTTGTGGCTTGCTATGGTCCAAAGTGTGTGAGATTGCAGAGATGGTGGTGTGAGTTTGGGTTTTGTGGGGGTCCTGGAACAAACGTATGTGCGCTATTGTGACGAAAAGTAGCCTATTGTTTAATCGGGTGTATTAACTATGTTTGTGGAAAATTTCAGCCAAATCGGTGGAACGGTTTTTCCGTGATTGAGGAACAAACATCCGAACATGCAAACATCCAAACACACAAACCCACAAAGCCACAAACTCACAAACTTTCACATTTATAATATTAATAGGATTATACTTCATGTTAATGGCAATGTTTAGTTGATATGGGTTGTGCTTATTTCTAAAAAAAAACTAATAAAAAAAAAAACAAATAGAGTTTTGGCAAATATCTGCAAAAAAAAAAAAAATTGTTTTCATAATTAGAGATGCTCTATTTATTATTAATTATTATTATTATTATTATTATTATTATTATTATTATTATTTATATAGCACTATTAATTCCATGGTGCTTTACATTTCAGGGTTTACATACAGTACACAAATTATACAAACAGATATGATACTAACAATGACCGACTGGCATAGTGGGGTAGAGGGCCCTGCCTGTGAGGGCTTACAATCTATGAGGGAAGAGGGATAGAGACAGAAGGTGATGAGGAGACTGTTGGGGAGACTGTTCAGTTGGTGGTGTGGTGACAGTAGTGTTATTGGGGGTTGTAGGCCTTCCTGGATAAGGGAATCTTCAGGGCGATCTTGAACCCTGTGATTGTGTCTTATGTGTCTTGGTAAGGAGTTGCAGAGTATGGGGGATACACGGGAGAAATCTTGGAGTCGGTCGTGTGAGGAGTGGATGAGAGCAGAGTGGAGTAGGGGATCTTTGGAGGATCTGAGGTTACGTGTGGGCAGGTAGCGGGTGATTAGGTCAGGGATATATGAATGGATTTGTTTGTGGATGGATTTGTAGATTAACGTTAGTAACTTGAACTCAATTCGCTGGGCAATGGGTAACCAGTGAAGGGATTGGCAGAGGGGAGCAGCCGATGAAGAACGGGGGGCAAGGTGTATTAAGCGAGGTGTATTAAGCAAGGAGCACAGTTTAAGGTGGACTGGAGGGGGGAAGAGAGTGTTCGCTGCGAGTCCATAATTTTCTGGCAGATAGTTATAATACCAAAATTATTTAATAATTATGAATATTAAATAAATCTTATTACCATATCTCAGCTTTATGTTGGCATCATTTTTTAAACATCCTTATATTTGCAGGAACTGCTCCATATGATTTTAATACTGTTGTAAATGGTAGGTTTTAGAGTATTGTTTAGTTGCTAAGTGTGATTTTTGCCTTAGGGCAATTAGTAAACTCAATATTGAGATCTTCCCTAAGCAACAGAGGGCAAAATAGATTATGATTGTAGAAACTACAACCCTCCGGGAATTTATCAAGGAGTGTAGTGAGTATTTTTACCTAGAAATACATAATTTCTATGCCCAATATGTTGTGCCCAGCTTGTGTTAGCAGAGACACACATTTCAAAAACTGTTAAGCAGGTGATCCCGAATATAACAGCTTTTGGAGTGTTTGTCTCTGTTGGCACCAATGAGCCACAGCATATTGTATGCTGAAATGAAAAAATGTCATTTTTTTTAACCTCAAATAAGTCTTTACTGGGTTTTAGACAGAAAAATAATATCATACAACAATACAGACATTGCTATGTTACAGACAATTAGGGTCTGTTCACACAGAGTTTTTTGCAGGCGGATTTTGACACAAATCCGCCTCAAAATCTGCCTGCAAAAAAGGTTCCCATTCATTTCCATGAGAGTCGCTCGCTTTTTTTCCTGCTAACGATTTTTTTCAGCTAGCGGGGAAAAGAAGTGACATGCCCTATATTACTGCAGATTCCGCGGCTGACTCAGCCATGGCGTCTGCGGCTCGAGACTCAATTCCGATTAGGCTCATTCATTCAGGCCTAATCAGGAGCGGGATGCTGTTGCGGCTAGCCACGCGGAGAACTCACACGGCGGAAAAGGTTTCCGCCATGTGAACGGGCCCTAGAGTTTCAACCACACAATCTTGAAGTATCAGATAATATTACATTCTAATGAGGAAATTAGGTAAACATGATAACAAGGGAAAATGAGAATTTTGAATGGGGAAACTGGGGTATGTAAAACAAGGGTGTGCCCCATTATTGAAGATGGAGTAAAGTAAGGATCGTTGGTGTTTACATTTTAGAATAAAAAGAGCATATCACTCAAAGAATGTCTAAGGGTGCATTTACACTACTGATA
This sequence comes from Leptodactylus fuscus, assembly GCF_031893055.1. Taxonomy (NCBI): domain Eukaryota; kingdom Metazoa; phylum Chordata; class Amphibia; order Anura; family Leptodactylidae; genus Leptodactylus; species Leptodactylus fuscus. Next base: position 181,770,423 of record NC_134269.1, on the reverse strand, counting down.
CGCTGCCTGATTCTGAATGTTAAAACACGTTCAGAATCAGCGGTGTATAAAGCAGTTCCCATTCATTTCAATGGGAGCCGGCATACGAGCGCTCCCCATTGAAATGAATGGGCTGCTTTTTTCACTACGAGCGCTCCCATTGAAGTGAATGGGAAGTGCTCGCGTGTACAGCTAGGAATGAGTAGAGCTAGCCGTACACGCGAGCACTTCCCATTCACTTCAATGGGAGCGCTCATAGTGAAAAAAACAGCCCATTCATTTCAATGGGGAGCGCTCGTATGCCGGCTCCCATTGAAATGAATGGGAACTGCTTTATACGTGCTGATTCTGAACGTGTTTTAATGTTCAGAATCAGGCAGCGTATCAGTAGTGTGAATGCACCCTTATATCTAATAATGATTCAGAGGTACAAAATTCAAGAACCATGGATTCCTTGACTTTTGTTGGGATGTCAGCTTGCCCTTCTGACTAGCAATCATCATTTTTCACGGAACAGTTCAAGGATACTTCATTGATGAGTTCTGAATTTATTGGTGGTTTTTTTGACTTCCAATTGAAACTTGGGGACAATCTACATTTATGACAGGACAATTAAAAATATAGGATGTAAATTATAGGGATTAAAAACTCAGACTCAAATTTGACGAATTCTGACCAATAAATCGAGCAGTGGAAGCAGTGAAAGAAGTTGGCTGGCCCAGTTTTCCACGATAGATTTATCTAGTGCACCCTCAAGTGTAATGTCCAGGAAAGTGTTCAGTGCTGCTGCTGGTCTGGACCATAATATCCCAATATATACTACACATTTGGTGCTGCAGTGTTGGCATAAAATGAACAAAACAATTTTGATTTCATATTTGTTCTCATCATTTTTGGTAGATTTATTTATTTAAAAAATATTTTTGTTCATTACTTTTCAACTAGGCTCAAAGCTACAAATTTACCTTCCCAAATAACAATAAGGTTGTAGCGCTTACAAGCCATTAGAGATGAGCAAACAGAGAAATATTCAATATTCGATTCGAATAGACCCTCAATGTTCGACTATTCGAACGAATATCGAATCCCATTATCGTCTATGGGGAAAAAATGCTTGTTTCAGGGGAAACCACTATTCGACTCAAGAGGGTCACTAAGTTCACTATGACACCTCAGCAAATGATGTCAACACCTCTGGAATGCAACTGGGACAGCAGGGGAAGCATGCCTGGGGGCATCTAGCATGCCCAAGTCCCAGTTTTACCCCACTATCACAGCCTGTCAACTACACACTTTCCACACTCAAAAAAACCTCTATCAAAGTGGAAAAATACCTGGAAACCTTCTTTCCTCCCCAATTGTATAGGCAGAAACCCAAATTTTATGCTAATGAAACTTTAACAAGCACCACTTTCAATCACGTTGCCCATGACAACCACAGATGGAATAGGCAATGGGAAATGCAGCAGTACCTGCCCTTAACTCTTATTGTGTATGTATGTGTGTGTGAGGAGTTCATCACAAGGCTGACAGACCCAACTCCAAATGCTGCAGCACAAGCAACCAGCAGTCAGCCTAAGGGTAAGTTCACATGATGTTACATTGAGCGTGATCTGGTACGTATACACGTGCCGGCAGATGACGCGCTCAAAATGCTCCCATTCATTTCAATGGGAGTTAGGAGCATATATGCGGCTGCAAAATCACGGGTGCAAAATAATGTTACATCGTGTGAACTTACCCTAAGATTGTCTCTTCTTCAAGTAAGACGCAAGATTCTTTGGAACCAGAAAAGGAAAACTCAGTGATTGCTATTGCAGCAGTGCCTAGGCCATCTTTCAGAGCAGTTCATTCAGAGATTGAATTGGAGAAACATAAGACATTTACTGTGATCGAGCCTTCATGCACATTAGTGGGCATAGACAACCTAACGTACAAGTTCCTCATGCTGAGTTGGCCTCATTACTGAACAAGATCAACCAGGATAATCAGGGCTGGAAGCCATCAGATCTTACCGAAAGGAATCATCCTCGGTTTGGAAAGAAGCCATCTAAACGTTACACCTTTAATTGAGTTGAGCATTGCACCAGCAGAATGTTAGGCCCTTTGGGTGAGTTGAGCCTTTAACCAGGATATAATTAGTTTTTGGCCCTTTGGGTGAGTTGAGCTTTGGACCAGCAGTTTGTTTGGGCCTTGGGGTGAGTTGAGCCTTGCACCAGCAGTGTTTTTGGCCCTTGAGGTGAGTTGAGCCATGCACCAGCAGTGTTTTTGGCCCTTGAGGTGAGTTGAGCCATGCACCAGCAATGTTTTTGGATTCCCTTGGGGTGAGTTGAGCCTTTAAACAGCAGAGATTTAGTTTTTGACCCTTTTGGTGAGTTAAGCCTCTAACCAGCAGAGTTTGGGGGAATCAGGGTGGATTGAGCCTCTAACCAGCAGAGTTTGGGGGAATCAGGGTGGATTGAGCCTCTAACCAGCAGAGTTTGGGGAATCAGCGTGGATTGAGCCTCTAACCAGCAGAGTTTGGAGGAATCAGGGTGGATTGAGCCTAGTAGGAGCAGAATTGTGCAACGCTGATGGTGGAGGAGTATGAGGAGGAGGAGGAGGAGGAGGAGAAGGAACTGGAGAGGTTGAGCACACACATGGAACTTCATGTTGGGGTGTTTGACACTGGTGTACATGTAAATGATGAGTCAATCCAGTGGCTGTTCATTTTGATGAAAGTCAACCGGTCAGCACTGTCACCTGACAACCGGCTGCGCTTATCTGTGATGATGCCACTGGCTGCGCTGAAGACCCATTCCGATAGCACGCTGGCGGCAGGGCAGGAAAGGACCTCCAAGGTGTACAGTGCAAGTTCCAGCCACAAATCCTACTTGGAGACCCAATAGGTGTAGGGCGCAGAGGCATCAGAGAGGACAGGGCTGTGGTCGGCCAGGTATTTCCGCAACATGCGCCTATACTTGTCCCTCCTGGTGACACTAGGCACCTCAGTGGCGGTAGTTTGGCGAGGGGGTGCCATTAACGTGTCCCAGACCTTGGAGAGTGTGCCCCTGTTGGGTGTGGACCAGATGGCAGTTGTTAGCCTCTTGGAGGAACTCTCCTCTGTGCCGCCAATGAGAATTTCCATTTCCATCATATTCTGCACCAGTTCTGGCAATCATTAATGCGATTGACCCTCCCCTCTACCGGAATAAAAGTAGAGATATTATTTTTATACTGGGGGAGAAGGATTGCAAAAATCCAGTATTGTTTGCTCTCAAGGATTTTGACAATGCGTTTATCACTTGAAAAGCACCTCAACATGAATTCAGCCTTGTGTGCCAGAGTGTTACTTAGCATGACTTCGCTGCCCCACCGGAGTGGTCACTCTCCATTTCCTCCTCTTCTTCTTCCTCCATTTCGCACCATCTTCACTGCAGCAATGGGACGAACTGAAATTCCCCGCTAGCCTCCTGTGTGACAATGAGATCATCTGTGAAAATGGGCGCACAAGCGCCGCACTTTCACCAGTAACTTGGGTAAATTGGGGTATGTTTTTAAAAACTGTTGCACCACTAAATTGAAAACGTGGGTGAGGCATGGAATGTGTTGAGGTTGGCAAGCTCCAGAGCCGTGACCAGGTTCCGGCCGGTATCACACATGACCATGCCTGGGCCCAGGTGCAGTGGCAAAAACCATATTGACGTCTCATCAAGGAGTGCATCCCTCACCTCGGAGGCAGTGTGCTGTCTGTCCCCCAAGCTGATGAGCTTCAGCACAGCCTGCTGACATCTCCCCACACCAGTGCTGCAGAATTTCCAGAAGGTAGCTGGGGTCGATGTGACGGCGGAGGAAGAGGGTGGTGGTTCAGAGCCCTTGCCAGGAATGTTGGGCGGGGAGATGAGGTAGACAGCCCCAGTTTGTGACCCGGTCCCAGCCTCAACTACATTCACCCAGTGTGCTGTCAGTGAAATGTAGCTTCCCTGTCCACATGCACTTGTCCATGCGTCGATGGTCAAGTGGACCTTTGTGCAAAGCTCGGAACTTAGGGCCCACCTGATGTTGCGTGACACGTGCTGGTGCTAGGGACGGCATAGCGAGGTGCTATATACTTGCCATCAGGTCACGGAAGGTCTGAGTTTCCACAAGCCAGAACGGCAACATCTCCTGGGCCAGGAGTTTTGAGATGTGCCTGTTTAAGGCTTGTGCGTGTGGGTGGGTAGCGTTGTACTTTTGCCTCAATTGTCTGGAAGATGGTGGGTTGCTGGGAAGAGGCGCATGATGGTTCAGGAGAAGGAGCTGAGGCAGGAAAAGAGGAGGATGAGGGAGAAGTCCCCAAAGTGGTGGAGGCAGATGTGGAGGTGTCCTGGCAGGTGGTCTGGACTGCAACGCCAGCACTGGTAACAGTGGGAGAGGCAGTGGTGGCAACGTCGGGTGACGATTGTCATGCGTTTGCTCTCTCCTACTGAGCCCAGTGCTTGCATTCCAAATGATGGTGCATGGCAGTGGTCGTAAGGCTGCTCTTTTCAGAGCTCCTACTCAGTTTCGAGTTGCAAAGTGTGCAAACCGCACTATATTTGTCCTCTGCGCATACTTTGAAAAATCTCCTCACTACCGAAGACCGTGGCCTCCATGGGGGAGTTTTTCTAGGCTGGCTAGAATAGGGAATATCCTGGGCCTTGCTGGCTGTGGCCTGGCTTCAGTGAAGCAGCTGTCCTCTGCCTCTGGACATAACTCTGCCTCTAGCCACCCTCTTTGGTGCTGCACTTCCCTCCACATACAGTGGGGCAAAAAAGTATTTAGTCAGTCACCAATAGTGCAAGTTCCACCACTTAAAAAGATGAGAGGCGTCTGTAATTTACATCATAGGTAGACCTCAACTATGAGAGACAAAATGAGAAAACAAATCCAGAAAATCACATTGTCTGATTTTGTAAGAATTTATTTTCAAATTATGGTGGAAAATAAGTATTTGGTTACCTACAAACAATCAAGATTTCTGGCTCTCACAGACCTGTAACTTCTTCTTTAAGAGTCTCCTCTTTCCTCCACTCATTACTTGTAGTAATGGCACCTGTTTAAACTTGTTATCAGTATAAAAAGACACCTGTGCACACCCTCAAACAGTCAGACTCCAAACTCCACTATGGTGAAGACCAAAGAGCTGTCAAAGGACACCAGAAACAAAATTGTAGCCCTGCACCAGGCTGGGAAGACTGAATCTGCAATAGGCAACCAGCTTGGATTGAAGAAATCAACTGTGGGAGCAATAATTAGAAAATGGAAGACATACAAGACCACTGATAATCTCCCTCGATCTGGGGCTCCACGCAAAATCTCACCCTGTGGGGTCAAAATGATCACAAGAACGGTGAGCAAAAATCCCAGAACCACGCGGGGGGACCTAGTGAATGAACTGCAGAGAGCTGGGACCAATGTAACAAAGCCTACCATCAGTAACACACTACGCCGCCAGGGACTCAGATCCTGCAGTGCCAGACATGTCCCACTGCTTAAGCCAGTACATGTCCGGGCCCGTCTGAAGTTTGCTAGAGAGCATTTGGATGATCCAGAAGAGTATTGGGAGAATGTCCTATGGTCTGATGAAACCAAACTGGAACTGTTTGATAGAAACACCACTTTTCGTGTTTGGAGGAAAAAGAATACTGAGTTGCATCCATCAAACACCATACCTACTGTAAAGCATGGGGGTGGAAACATCATGCTTTGGGGCTGTTTCTCTGCAAAGGGGCCAGGACGACTGATCCGGGTACATGAAAGAATGAATGGGGCCATGTATCGTGAGATTTTGAGTGCAAACCTCCTTCCATCAGCAAGGGCATTGAAGATGAAACGTGGCTGGGTCTTTCAACATGACAATGATCCAAAGCACACCGCCAGGGCAACGAATGAGTGGCTTTGTAAGAAGCATTTCAAGGTCCTGGAGTGGCCTAGCCAGTCTCCAGATCTCAACCCTATAGAAAACCTTTGGAGGGAGTTGAAAGTCCGTGTTGCCAAGCGACAGCCCCAAAACATCACTACTCTAGAGGAGATCTGCATGGAGGAATGGGCCAACATACCAACAACAGTGTGTGCCAACCTTGTGAAGACTTACAGAAAACGTTTGACCTCTGTCATTGCCAACAAAGGATATATAACAAAGTATTGAGATGAAATTTTGTTACTGACCAAATACTTATTTTCCACCATAATTTGCAAATAAATTCTTACAAAATCAGACAATGTGATTTTCTGGATTTGTTTTCTCATTTTGTCTCTCATAGTTGAGGTCTACCTATGATGTAAATTACAGACGCCTCTCATCTTTTTAAGTGGTGGAACTTGCACTATTGGTGACTGACTAAATACTTTTTTGCCCCACTGTATAAACTGCTTTCCCCACTTGACACTCCCCCGATCCAGGTCAGGTCAGTGATCTCGTCGTCTACCACCTCCTCTTCCAATTCCTCTCTCGGCTCCTCCTACTGCACACCGCACATGGCATCAGACTGCCCTGATGATAACTGTGTCTTGTCATTGTCACTGAAGGCGGGTTGCTGGTCAACAACAACAAAATCAACAGGAGATAGCAGATGCTCCAGTGTTTGGGCACCAGGACACAGAAACTCATCTGGTAGCTCCCGGGATTCGCGAAGTGGTGGGACAGAGAGAGGGACAGTGAAAGGACCCAAAAACAGCTCCTGGGAGGTGGGAAAGGTGGGATTACTCTGCTGGGAAGACTGGGTATGTTGTGAGGAAGGAGGACCAGACTGTTGGGTAGGTGGAGGAGTTGAGGTAGAGGCTGACTGGTTGGTGGAGAATGTGCTGGAAGCATTATTCGCTAGCCATTGTAACACCTGTTCCTGGTGTTCGGGCCTGTTGTGGCCATCAAGTCAGGGACTGTGGGGAAGAGCAATGCTTGCTGCCACAGAGGAGTAGGCACAGGATGCGCTGTAGCTTGACCGCAACCTTGCTCCCCAGCTGCATTTCCACGGCCCCTGGCCTCATCCCCGTCCTCGTCCACATCCCTTTGTGCTAGCCTTATGGATTTTTAGATGTATATAAATTTGAATTTTATGGTGTATACACCGAGGAAAGCTGGATTGACCTATTTGGCCTGATGGTTTGGCTGTGTATACCACTAAGGTTTTTGTGGAGTATACACCGAGGAAAGCTGGATTGACCTATTTGGCGTGACGGATTGGCTGTGTATACTACTAAGGTTTTTGTAGAGTATACACCGAGGAAAGCTGGATTGACCTATTTGGCCTGACGGTTTGGCCTTGTATACCACTAAGGTTTTTGGGGAGTATGCACCGAAGAAAGTTGGACTGAGCGTATATGGACTCCTCTCCCTGCAATATAGCTATGAAAAGAGCTGTTGTTTAGTTTTTCCTGCCTAACAGAAGCTAATCCCTCTGTAGCCCTCAGCAGATCTCTGTCTCTATCTCTCCAAGACGCAAATGAGACGAACATGGCGGCCACTATTCTTATAAATCTGATTTCGGCAGCCAATGGCTTTTTCCTACTTTTTTTCCTACCTTTGTTGTTGTAGTTCCTGTCCCACGTCCCCAGCACAGTTATTGGTGCAAAACAAGCGCCAGGGAAGGTGGGAGGGGATATGAATTTTTAGTGAGTTTGCCGCGTGGTATTCGATTCTAATCGAATATATTGAATGTTTGCTCGTCTCTACAAGCCATCCAAATGGGCTAATTTTTCTACAAAATCTTGCTTATTGCAATATAACTACCATGTTATCATTCGTGCGGGCAGCGGGCGACAAACACACGGACCCCATTATAGTCTATGGGGTCCGTGTGCTTTTACTTCACAGCGCTTGTAATTGCGCTTGTATTCCGTACGGGGGGGGGTCTCCATGCGGACTCTCCACGGACGGAATACAAAAGCTGATGAGAACAGGGCATAAGATCACAGAAACACCTAATACACAGAGGGGCAGGTATACAGGGGATTAGTTCAGCTGGTCTCTCCCTACACAGTGTAAATACCTGTCTCCCTACAAAAAAGAGTGAGAAATTGTGTTGTGAGACTATAAAGATTCTAAACCAGAAGAACTTTAACTGTAGCTGATGTAGCCCTCCCCTCTCTGAGGCTACTGGCCTAGCGCCACACCAATAGGGGTAAGAGAAGGAAACTGTTAGCCAAAAGGTGGTATAAAGTCTACAAAGCACAATATCAAACACTCAGCTAAATAGGTGTAAAAAACATAGCCTGGCGCGGTTTTGGAAATCACAGCATGTCAATTATATCTACGGAAACACCAATGGTTTTCCCATAGATATAACTGTAACAGAAAGTGTGCGGAGGAAAAATCCATGAACTTTCTGTTTAAAGGGCTGCGGGAAGAACTGCCATGTGTTGCCGCAGCGTTTTTTTTCCTGCAGCACTTTATTGCTGCGGGACGTCCCGTGGGGCCTTAACCTAAAAGTAGTTTTTGAAATTGCTTCCATAAGCATAGGATTTTTTACGTTCATTGTTGAATTAGCAAATAAAATGCAATTAATCTGGATAGATTTTAAACTCTCCGTAATCTCAGACTCCATTATACAGGTCCCGCATGCCACTCTTGTGGGACACTTTAGGATCTTCTAGATTACTGGGAAGAATAATAGAAATAGTGGTTGTTAAGTTAGGATAGGTATGGCACTGAAATTGAGAGGGCACTCCACGTATTTTCTGCATATAAAGTAATCTTTATTCCAGGTAATCACATCATATATGACACTTGAATATGTATTACTGCTCCATGCCATAACTGTGATGCTAGGTTCAAACTAGCGTTCGGCAGTCCGTTCTGTGGTTTCTGTCTTCCGCATGCAGAAGACGGAAACCTGTCAGATCGGTCCGGCCGTGAGCGGCGGTGAGCGTTTTATGCTCTCTGCCGCAAAACGTTTTTTTTTTTAAAACCGGACACAGAGTACTGCATGTCCAACTCTGTGTCCGGTTTAAAAAAACGGTTTAGCGGCGGAGAGCATAAAACGCTCACCGCCGCTCACGGCCGGACATCTTTCAAACCCATTCAAAAGAATGGGTTTGAAAGAGTCCTGCAGGTTTCCGTCTCCTGCCTCTGTTTTGTGCAGGAAACGGAAAGCTGCAGAACGGAGACCGGGCGCAGATGTGAACGAGCCCTTACTCTGATTCTCTGCCAGTGGAACGCTATACATCATCACCAATTACTACTGTTCTCCGACCTTCTATGCCTGATGAAGGGATTTCCCTAAATGTTGTACTAATACTTAGCAAAGGCTTTATGTGTGGTCTTGCTGAAACTTGCTGGGAAATTGAGCTAAAAAAAATTCGGTTAGTTGCTGGGAAATTATATGCTGAGCTTGGCAGAGGGACAGAATATACATGTATTGTTGTGCTGCATGTAGGAATTTGTGGGTAATTTGGATTTGTTATTGACAATGTGACAGGAACGTGGTAATTACCAATATTACAGTTTTACATCACCCACGGTCCATTTGTTAGAAAGTAACATCTAATGAGAAGTGGGTATGATGTGGAAGGCAATAAAATTAGAAATTTTGTTTCAAGATTTACATCTCCAAACACAAAATAATTGATAATTGTGTTAACCAAAAGTTATGTTGGAGAGAGCCCTGCTGCTCTCAGTTCTGTCTATTGTGGCATCATTGTTTATGTTGAGGTCACCACATATTAGGAGTTTGTCTTTTATGTTTCCTTTAAGATTCTTCATCAGTTTGTTAAGGACAGCTAAAAGGATGCATAGACATTGACTATTGTAGACGCTACCTACAGTAGTTACTTGTACAAATCAGAGCAAAAAACCTCCCCCTATTATCTGCAAAGACTGAAATGTAACAGATTACTTAGCAATATATGTGGGAAAACAACCTGTTGTAAATATGTGAATATGAGTCCATCATTAGGAGCATTTCTTGTATACAAATGATGTCCACATCGGGCCACTGAACTTTGTGGAAGAATTGTGTTGATAAGCACCTGTAAATATTGAGTAAGATTGGTGGTGAATATAGGAATTCTATAAAATTACAGTTGTCGCTGACTTCTATCCTCAATATTAGCCAATTTAGCTTTCACAGCCTCAACTCCTCCTCCAAATTGTTGTGGGCAGCTACCAGGGTGTTGTGAGCGTCAGAAAATTCACCTATTTTATGTCCTAGATCAGTGATGACTAACCTTTTGAGCTTGGTGTGTCAAAATTTTTTCTAGCCAATTACACGGTATATGCCCTTCTTTTATTTTTAGCCCCCCTAACACAGTATACGAAACTCTTCTTTTAGCCCTCCCACATGGTAAATGTTTTGCCCCCTAGTATACAGTATGACCTTTTTTTATGGACCTCCACAATATATGACCCCTTTTTTGCCCTTCCCCCCTAGTTTCTGACCCATTTTATGGCTCCAACAGAGTATCTGACCCCATAGTTTATTGCTCCCACACAGTATATGACCACTTTTTTTTACCACTTCCACACAGCACATACCCTCTATTTATGGCCCCAAAACAGTTTATGACACCCTGTTATACTCCCTCACACAGTATATAACTCTTTCTTAAAGCCTACCCACAGTATATTAACCCCTTCCCGCCCACCCCTTCCCCACACACACAGAGCAGCAGTTGATAATTTTGACTCACTTATTCATGTCCTGGTTGCCCTCTGTTGCCGCCTTCAGGGTGCGCTGTAGCCAACACTGTAGCACCGCCTAGAGGAGACAGTGTTGGGCGACTAAGACAAGAGCATAGACAGGCGAGTAGAAAATACCTGAAGCTGCTTATTGCAATAACACAATAAGTAGCTGCTGATGTGAGTCATCCAAAATATCTTGTGTCATAGGTTCGCCATCACTTTCCTAGATGATCCAACCCTTGGCACATTACATCAATTTTAGCAGTAACTTTGGTAATAGTTCAAGTTGCAGAATATCTTTTTGTATGGGGATGTGAAGAGCCACCATCATGTCTTTTTTTGCAATATTTGCACATGAGGCTAGGGATGGCCATGATTCAAGGTAGGGATGGCACATGGGGGACACATGAGGCCAGGGATGGCCTTAATTCAAGGCAGAAATAGATTTTAAGGGATGTTTTAAATAAGCTGCACTATTAGACTTGTTAGAGGGGTAGTCAGTTGCTGAAAAGTCAATTGTCCCATTTAGATGGCCATTGTGTGGTGTGCAGTATAGAATGATAGAGAACATCTCTTATGGCCAGCTGTGGGATGTGAGCAGGGCTGGTTTTAGTGTGGCGGTGGCCATGGGCAAAATTAAAAGCAGGGCACGAAATGGTGATATACTAATAATGCCATCATATTCAGTGAATTAAGAAGGCAGTACAGCACTTCCAGTAGCAATCCCTTTAATAATGCCTCCTTTCTGTCCCCAAAACAATAACAACCCCAATTTCTTTCCTGCTGATTTGGATCCGATCTGATTCCGAGCAGAATCTCTGCATATTTTCTGTTGTTTCAGTCCCATATGAACATTACCTATTAGGCTGCTTTCACACAGAGTTACACTCTGCTCATTCAGACATGTAAACACATGTCAAAGTGACCGCTGTAAAATAGAATCCCATAGACTTCAATGTGTGCCGGTCTAACGCGCGCTACACATTGAAATCAATGGAAGGCTTTTAAACCCATTGATTTCAATGTGTAGCGTGCGTAAAACCGGCACACATTGAAGTCTATGGGATTCTATTTTACAGCGGTCACTTTGACACGTGTTTACGTGTCTGAATGAGCGGAGCATAACTCCGTGTGAAAGCAGCCTTAGGTTAAGTTCACACATTCTGCTTTCTGATGCGGTTTCCAAAACAAATACCGTATGGATATATTTATTGTACAGGGCAAGAACTCAAAGGAGAGATTATACTTCTTTTTTTTATTGCAATCCACTTGCAGTTTTATATCTGAATGTAAAGCCCTACCCTTATACAACCACTTTGGAATTCTGAATTCGGATCAAGCGTCATGTACAGATACATCAGTATTTTAGTTACTCTCCATAGACTTTAATATAAAAAAAAACAAAAAACTTTGCAAGTCTTCAGTAGGTGATACCTTTTTTAACCCCTTCCTGACATGCGCCGTAATAGTACGGCGCATGTCGGGTCTGTAACTATGGCGACCGCCCGGGAGCCGGGCGGCCGCCATAGCCGCCGGGTGTCTACTGCTTTAAGCAGTAGACAACCGGCTCTAATGCCTCTGATCGGTCCCCGGACCGATCGGAGGCATTAACCCCTCCGGCGCCGCAGTCAAAGGCACCGGAGGCGCCATTTTCCTGGCGGCGCATGGGCACCGCCATTTTGGCCAGGATCGCCGGCTCCTGGAGCATGCTCCAGGGCTGACGTCCCATTGCCATGACAGCCGGGAGCCTTGTACAGGCTCCCAGGCTTGTCTGCAAATTCTCTCTTTTGCAGGCTGGTCTATGCAGCCTGCAAAAGAAAGGATGCTTTTTTGCAATGCATTGCAATGCATTAGCATTGTAATGCATTGCATTAGTGATCAGACCCCCTGGGGTTCAACACCCCTAGGGGGTCTAATAAATGCAAAAAAAAAAAAAAAAAAAAAGTTAAAAAAATATTAAAAAATATAAAAAGAATTAAAAGTTCAAATCACCCCCCTTTCCCTAGAACACATATAAAAGTAGTTAAAAACTGTGAAACATATACATGTTAGGTATCCCCGCGTCCGAAATCGCCCGCTCTACAAATCTATAAAAATATTTTTCCTGTTCGGTAAACGCCGTAGCGGGAAAAATAGTTGAAAGTGCCAAACCGCCGTTTTTTCACTGTTTTGATTCTGATAAAAATTTGAATAAAAAGTGATCAAAGCAATAGCATTTCCCGAAAATGGTAGAACTAAAAAGTACACCCGGCCCCGCAAAAAAAGACATCCTATGCATCCCCGTACACTTACGTATAAAAAAGTTATGGCCGTTGGAATATGGCGACTTTTAGAAAAAAAATTTTTTAACACAGTTTTGGAATTTTTTTTAGGGGTCAAAATGTAAATAAAACCATATAAATTTGGTATCCCTGGAACCGTACCGAAACACAGAATATAGGGACATGTCATTTTGGCTGCACAGTGAACGCCGTAAAACCAAAGCCCGTAAGAAAGTCGCAGAAATGCATTTCTTCTTCAAATCCACCCCATTCTGAATTTTTTTCCTGCTTCCCAGTACATTATATAAAATAATTAATGGTAGCATCATGAAGAAAAATTTGTCCCGCAAAAATTAAGACCTCATATGGCTCTGGGAGTGGAGAAATAAAAAAGTTATGGGGTTTAGAAGGAGGGGAGTCAAAAACGAAAAACGAAAATCAAAAAATGCCATCGGCGGGAAGGGGTTAATGGCTAACTCATAATGATGACAGAATATGACGTTTCGAAGCTTCCTCTGAGCTCCTTCTTCAGATAGGCATTTTTTCATCAGCAAAATAGATGAAAATAGTGAATGTGGTGTCTTTAAAATATAGATATGTTTTATATGCCTATGTGTATATGTTCAAAGACAAGCATAAGGTATAGATTGCAGAAGAAAGATGTCTGGAATACTGTGTAACAATACACTTGTGCAAGTATAGCTTAGACATGGCAGTATTTTGGGAAGTATTATGCCTCAGTAAAAAAATAAATTCACCAGTTGAACTCACAGAAATAAAACTATATTGTACATGTTTGTATAACTATTTTGTGTTGGCCCCACTCAAAGGCTGTATTCACACAGAGTAACGCCAGGCGTTTTTTGTGTGTTTTTTGCACATAGCGCCGCGTTAACGCCGCGTATACGCCGCGTTAACGCCGGGCAACGCCACCGCTAAATAGCGCGGCGTTAACACGGCGCTACGCGGCGTAAACGCGGCGCTATGTGCAAAAAACACACAAAAAACGCCTGGCGTTACTCTGTGTGAATACAGCCAAAGGTTGTATTCATATGATTGTGTTAAAAAATGGCTGTAGCCATATATTTTTTTGCATCTGTGTCACATATTTTGTGTTTATTTCACTACTGTCTGATAATTTTTGTAATCTGTTTCCATCCATTTTAAAGCACCTTATACACTTTGGTGATATTGGACATAATAGTATGTCACAGCTACCAAAGGTATTAAAGGGGTTTTCCAGCCAAAACAATATTTTTCAAAATAGGTCTGTTAGTGCTATTAATGGGTTAATAAGTACACCCATATACATTTAGCAGTGTTTTGAGTGATTTCTGGGTTTCTCTGGGAGCTCCTGGCATATTCCACATTTATTGACACGTGAATCTTTCTTGTTTGTTTTCCTACAACTACCGTGGTGCCTTAGGCTACTCAGAGCTGACTCACACCACCTCCCTCTCTCACTACCACCCTTCCCCATTTACACCCCCTCCCTGTTTCCTTAGCTAGCCTGCCCACTACTTGCCCTTGCTATCTAACTCAACCCCCCACAGCATGTTGGCAATCTAGCTCTATCGTGCAGAAGTCCCATACTATGCCAAGAAGGTCCTGACCGGAGGATGTTCTGTTGATGTTTCATTTTCTCCTTTCTGAAAACAATATCACTGCAAAATCGGAAAATATGCCTGGTGCGGGGTGGGGGTGGGGTGTTAGCTTAGACTACAAGGATCAGTTTATTCCAGACAAACCCTTTAAGGCAAACCACTGCAAAAATTATCATAGTGTCTGGAGAGGGTGTTAGCTGTAACTTACAGTTGACACCCTGCTCTAGCACCCCCGGTCGGAGTAGGGCTCTGATCATGGGTTTTAATTTCTTTCAGACAGGCCTTTTCACAAGTCCTAATGTAAACCCTTCCGTTCCGTAATTAGAATCCCTAAATTAACCCCTCCTCTGTTCCCGCTCCCATATTACCCCACACAATATGATGCCGTTTTAGGCCAACTTTATTTGATCAATCACCATCCACATGTTAAAGGACATGGCTGGTGATGGGTAATACAGTTTTATGTTTGTGTAATGACAGTAACCTCTATTACAAAAGTGTCTGACCACTGTATAAGCAATGCTTCCTTCGATGCCGCCCCTGCTGCCTCTTGTGTCACCCCTTCTACCTCATAGATTGTAAGCTCTTGTGAGCAGGGCCCACAGTCCCATTGTGTGAAGTGACTTTTTCTTTGTAATGTATCTTCTTTGTCTGTACTTGAACATTACAAATTGTACAGGGCTTCGGGATATCTATCTATCTATCTATCTATCTATCTATCTATCTATCTATCTATCTATCTATCTATCTATCTAAAAAATAAAATGTATTATTATTATTAGATGCCACAGCTTTTAAAGAGTTTTGGCAGTTATACTGCCCCCCAACAGCCCCTCCCGTGGTGTGTTACATGCTGCCAATATGTATTTTTGGCAGTCCTCAATCTGATTAGTGACCAGGTCTGCCTGTGCCACATACTTTGTCAGCCTATAAAGCAATACAGCCCTAAAAATGCCACTTTTCTATACAAAATCAATTATGAAAACACCTAAAAATAGATAAAAACTATGCACATTTGGTATTGCAACATCAGTAGTCATTGCCATTTTCATTGTTCATCATCAGCTGTACATTCATTTCTGGTAAATAAATTAATGCACACTTTGGGGTTAAAAATGTTCACTGTACCTGTAAACTCCTTCAGGGGTGTAGTTTCCAAAATGATCCTGTGTCAAGTCATTCCACTTTACTGGCATTACAGGGACTTTGCAAAAGTGTCATTGCATCCAAAAACGAAACTGTCTAAATCTATGCTCCAAAAGCAAAATAGCTCTCCTTCCTTTCTGTGCCTGGTTGTGCCCAAATAGCAGTTTATTCCCATATATGACATTGTTACGTACTGGGTACAACAAGTGCTGTTTTCACTGTGTGGTAGTTAAAAACAGGCTAATCCTGTCCACATATTGTGGAAAAATAATGTTGTGGAAAATTAGCATTTTCAAAAACAAATGCGGCATGTCAATTTCATCTGCGAAAATGCTCACGTTTTCCTGACAGATTTAATAGGGGAAGGAAAACAACTATGAAAAATGCTGCGTTTCCACTGAGTTTTTTTCTGCAGTGCTTTTTAGCAGCGTTACACAATGTACACATGTCTAGAATGGCGGTTTTCACTTTCATGTGATTGGTTTTGGGTAAGCAAAAATAATGACCAAACTTCTGCAACTTAATACAGGATTAGAGATGAGCAAATCAAATTTAGTCCAAAATTGTCCAAAATGTTGGATTCCAGCAAATCCAAAAGATTTTGGATTGGTTTCAGAGGAATCAATGAAAAATAGAGGTTGCCATTTTATACATTAGAACAAGCCATAGAATATAAGTATAGGATCTCATAACCTCAGGTTGTGTGTCATTCTTTATTGTTTTGCAGGTAGACCTTAGCCAATGATGAAGGATTATAGATGTGTGAAGTCACTGATAACTCAGCTGTTGTAGCCATTATAAAAAGGGCCAACCATGAAGGCTCTCATTTTGTGGGGATTAAAAGGAGCCTTCACATGGAGTAAACGCGCGTGTAATTTGCATTTTACAGGTGTATTTTTACAGGCGTATACAAAAATACGCCTGTAAAAATACGCCTGTAAAATGTCATTGAAGTCAATGGGAGTCTTATTTTTACACGCGTATTTTTACATGTGTATTTTGCAAAAATACACGCGCGTTTAAAAAGACTGTAGAAAGAGAACATCAAATGTCAGACAGGGGAAGACAGTAAGAAAACACAGAATATATCTTGAAGCTCATGGACTCAAAATATGCAATGGGGCCCCTACCTATGTTGTTCTATTTAAAACAGTCATAGATTTTAGTGGCTGAGGACCTTTGGAGACCCCTCAGGGTTCTGGGACCAATAACAACTGTTACCACTATTTTGGTAAATAAATTTGATTCATTAAAATTTACAAATTATAAATTGATAGAGAAAAATAGATTTTAGGGAGAGAATTATGAGACAGCAATAATGTCACTGTGTTAGGCAGCACCAAGGGACAGCAATTAATGTCTGAGTGCTGTGTCACAACAACAATATCACAATTCTTACATATATTGAGTCTGTCTGTCTTCAGGTGAAGTAATCTTTCTATATTATAAAAATGAATTCCTGTCTGTCTGTTCTTTATGTGTGAAAACGACTGGGCCGATCTTCACCAAATTTGACACACAGATACTTCAGGTGTCCAGAAGCGTTTAAGATGAGAACCCAACTCACTCGGACGTACCGTTCCAGAGATACAGCTTTCCCAAAACCCTGACACCCCATTAGCCAAAACAAACCTTCAAGTCTTTCACTCACATTCCAACTGCAATACACATGGTAACTCCACATACACGATGCAACACTGATATCCATACTGAGATACACAGGTCAGCACACAGTATCACATGTCAGAGGATTAGATACGCGCGTTTGCACACAGTTCCACTAGCCGAAGGATTAGATACGCGCATCTGCACACAGTTCCACATGCCAGAGGATTAGATACGCACCTAAACACATAGTACCACATGCCAGAGGATTAGATACGTGTGTATTCACACATTTCCAGATGTCAGAGGATTAGATACGTGCGTCTATACACAGTTACACACGCCGCAGTATTAGATATGCACATCTTTACACAATACCACATGCTGGAGGATTAGATATGCATGTCTGCACACAGTTCCACATGCCGCAAGATTAGATACGCGCATCTGCGCACAATACCACACGGGGAGGGTTACAGACACGCGTCTGAACACAGTACCACATGTCAGAGGATTAGATACGCATGTCAGCACACAGTGCCACACGTGGGAGGATTAGATACACAAGTCAGCACACAGTACTACATGCAAGAGGATTAGATACACATGTCTGCACACAGTTTCACATGCCAGAGGATTAGATACACACCTCTGCACAAAATACCACACTGCAGAGGATTAAATACACAAATCAGCACACAGTATCACACACCATGCATCTTCACACAATTCCACGCGCCAGAGGATTAGATACGCACCACTGCACACAAAACCACATGCCGGAGAATTAGATACACGGCTCTGCACAATGTACCACATATTAGAATTTTACTCCAGGTTTCTGTAGCAACCCAGCCATTTTTCTTCACTGCTTTATACATAGTTACATAGTTGATGAGGTTGGATAAAGACATTAGTCTATCAAGTCCAACCTATAACCCTACAATCCCTACAGTGTTGATCCAGGGGAAGGCAAAAAAAACTCACGAGGCTCATGCCAATTGCCCTATTTCAGGGGAAAAAATTCCTTCCCGACTCCAAATCTGGCAGTCAGTATAAAAACCCTGGATCAACGTGTCCTTAAAATCTAGAGTCCATAACCTGTTATATTTTTCTCTTCAAGAAAGGCATCCAGGCCCTCTTTGAACTTGTTCAGTGAATCCGCCATCACCACTTCCTGAGGCAGAGAGTTCCAGAGCCTCGCTGTTCTTACTGTGAAGAATCCCCTTCTATGTTTCTGGTGAAACCTTCTCTCCTCCAGACATAGAGGATGTCCTCTTGTCACTGTCACTGGCCTAGGAGTAAAAATAGCCTTAGAAAGTTCTTTGTATTGTCCCTTCATGTATTTGTACATTGTTATTAGATCTCCCCGTAGACGTCTTTTCTCTAAACTGAATAACCCCAAGTTTGTTAATCTATCGTTGTACTCCAGTTCACCCGTTCCCCTAATCATTTTGGTTGCACGTCTTTGCACTTTTTCAAGTTCACTTATGTCTTTCTTGTATATTGGGGCCCAAAATTGTGCACAATATTCTAAGTGTGGCTGTACCAGTGATTTGTATAGAGGCATAACTATGTCCTTGTCATGAGAATCTAGACCTCTTTTGATACATCCCATAATTTTATATGCCTTGGCAGCAGCTGCCTGGTATTGGTCACTAAAGGTAAGCTTGCAGTGCACCTTATGTCAGCTTTAAAGGAGCAGGGCACTGTGGATGACACTGTTACACAAGGTCACATACACACAGCTTTACTCCAGGTCTCCATAACAACCGATCGCAGGCTTTTCACTGATAACCAAAATGAGATGCTTATGAGCACACACACAAATGATATACAAAATACACCAGTGCAAAACTGGACAATTCTTATGGGGCCACTACACAAACAAAAAATGAAATATACCCATGCAAAGCCGGGTCCTCCTGCTAGTAATTTATATATGGTGGTACTTATTTTGTTTGCTTCATTGCCATTACCACATCTTTTGTGCAAGGTCAACAATACAATCTGACACTGCTGATAATTGTACTTCAGTCCATTTTTTGTTGCGTACAGTGCGACACCCATAATTGCATCACCATATTTCCTACCACTAGTCAGCACTACACTGCAGTTCAGTGTATATTTGTATTGTACATAGTGGCATCAAAAATTGGCACATTGTTATGTTATGTGGCAAACTTGCACTTCACTGCTGATAGAATGCCATGCTGCTAGTCAATAGCAGCGAAAAAGAACTGTAGGAAAAACTGCAGCAGAAACGCATTGTGTGTGTACAGTGCTTTTCACAGAAAATCCACGGAGGTTTCCTCTGCTGAATTTTTTCTTCCCTATTATACCTATAGAGAAACCTCTAGCATTCTGTAGATATAATTGACATGTTGCTGTTTCCAAATACACTGTGCGTGTTTTTGTGCGATTTGTGGATAGGATTTGTTAGAAACGTGGTGTCTGGTCTAAATAAGTTTTAATTGAAAACCTTCTCCTAATGCTTATAGCGTGCCACACCTAAGTGGCATTTTTTTTTTTCTAAATGTTTATTTAAATTTTATTTGAAATGTAAATCCTTCTCCTGGTCCTGATAGCTTTCCCCTTGTTCCAATTTATTTTCAAATTTTAATCTAAATGTAATGTAAGTCCTCCCAGAGCTAAGAGGACGCTACTTTGCCTACTTGCATTTTGCTCTGTGTCAGACTTGCATTTATAAAGTACTATTCTACCTCAGTCTTTGTCCAAGTGCCATTTTTTCAGACAAATTTTAATAAGACTTTAATTTGTCATGTAACTTTATTGATAGTTTTGCTCCTAAAAATCTAAATTAAAATTTTTATTATTTTGTTAGCATTTTGTAAATCCACCTTTTGTTTTAAACACTGCCTGAATCCTTCTGGGCATGCTTTTGGTCAGATTCAAGCATGTCTCGATCTAAAACCTGATCTCAGGTCTCTTCTATACGTTGGCAATGTTGGTGCATACTGGTTGACTCACTTGGGTACAAATACAGCTTTTTCTTCAACTCTACCCACAAGTGTGCAATTGGGTTGAGGTCTGGGAACTGTGGAGACCAATCCAACATCTCTGCTTCATTGTTGCTGAACCATTTCTTTGCTAATCTCGATTTAAGCTTCGGTATGTTGTCCATACCCATAGTACTATAGTGTATGAAGTAGCTCATCTTGTGGGATACTCACGTATGGTTCCGCATTTAGATCGTGGTCAAGTATCCAACGCCTTTGGCTGTGAAACAACCCCATATCATCAAGCTTCGTCTTAATCTGTTAGCCCTTGTTTCTTCTAGACCCATTTGCACACACCAGTGCCCAGTCTATTGACTCTCCATCTCATTGCTCCAAATCACCTATTTTCCACTTTTCATGCTTTTTAGCAAACTTATGCTTCTTATGATGATATTGAAATCGAGGCTTCTTCACCTTTTTTGGGCCACCATTCCAGGCTTGTGTAACTTGCATCGCATGGTGTTTGCATGGGCATCTGTGATCTCACTATCATAAAGCATAAACAAATAGTCCATGTAGGGCACTGCTATTGGGCCCCCAACAATCAGATAGTCATGGCTTATCCTTAAGATAAATAGAAATTCCAGGACAACCACTTTAATATGCTGGTCGGCTTTTTGAGCAGAACATTTGTGAAAAAGGGGACTATTTGTGTTTCTCATATAGAACCATGGAGGAAACTGACGCTAGAGGAGTGGGTGACATTATGAAGGGCACATTGTACAATAATGAGTGGATTATACTGTTGAGGCATAGAGGAATCTGTCTTGTAGTAAGGGATTGACATGACAATATTGGGCGTTTAAATTATTTTTGTTCTGGGAAGGACTAGTTGCCTTGTTTACTTGTGACATTGATATTTAAAGACCCTAGGAAGCTCCAGGAAGCGCCAGAGATCAGTAGTATAACACACTGAATTGACGGAACATAAAGGTGTTGTAGGTGCAAAATGTTAGTATTTTGGGCCCCATTTATTAATTTTGCCCAGGGCCACATTTTGTCTAAAACCGGCAGTGCTCTTACCATGATTTACAGGAGGCCTGCTGAGACTTAAACCTGTTGCCAGCCCTGCCCATGTGGTACATTTCATACTAATTGGGATACTAGCTTAGACCCCAAAATAAATAAAAATGAATATAGACCTCAGTCCAGATCCCTGATAAATTCAGACCCCATACCTGACACTGTAAACTTATACAGACCCTAAAAGAGACCACAAAATAAACTGATAACACACCCTAGACCTCAGATCAGACTTCAAAATAATTTCAGATTCTTAACCTTTTAATAACGCAGGGTAGTTTATACGTTAATGCTCAGTGACTTTTTTATGTTTTCCATCTCTACCTTCCAAAATTCATAACTTTTTTATTTTTCTGTCGACAGCTAAGTAACGCTAGCATTCAAGCATCCATTCTTTGAGTCCTCTTGAGGACCTGAAAAATTGAAACCCTATCGCTTAGAAAACTATAATGGTTTCCGCTGGGTTTCTGCTTGGATTCCGCCTGAAATCGGCAGAGAGAAAATTTCACTCTCTATTAAAAATGGCATGACAACTTTGTATAGCGGGTCATTACGATTACAGCAAAACCATATTTATTTTGGGTTTGAAATTTATGATTTTACTGGGACCGTCACATTCTGATGACTATAACTTTTTTTTTTTTTTTTATTGTTTTGTTGATGGAGATATGTCAGTGCTATTTGTGGGGCAAGCCATACTTGGTATTGGTACTAATGTTTGGTATATATGACTTTTTAATCAATTTTTATTGCTATATTAGAAGGCGGTATGACCAAAATATGTTAATTTACACATTGCAGTATATTTTTTTTATACGGTCTTCACTTTATTGGATAAATAATGCTACTTTTGCATAGTGGGGACTTATATACACATGGGGATATATAACATGTTTATTTTTTTGTTTACATTATGTGTTTTTTTTAAAGTTAGGCTGAGGCCCCACGTTGCGGAAACACAGCTTCTTTTGTTGCAGATTTTGCCGCATTTTTTTTTGCACCAAAACTAGCAGTGACTACAAAAGGAATGAGAAATATATAGAAGCTCTTATACTTCCCCCTTCTGCTCAATCCACTCCTGACTTTGGCTAAAAAAAGCAGCAAAATCTGCAACAAAAGCTGTGTTTCCGCAACGTGGGGCCTCATCATAAAGGTGTTTTTTTTTTACTTTTTATTATTTGTTTATTTTTTATTCTTTACTTCTAAGGTTTTATTTTTAAACATGTCACTATGTGTAATAGAGAGTGGCGGTTAGGAGGCGTTGCTTGGTCTCCTAGCTGCCATCGCTTCTCCTGCTCAGGGTGGTGGGGAGCAATTTTGTCTCCGGACCCCCTGGATGCCGTGATTACTCTTGATCCACTGGAGTCAAAGAATCTTCTGACTCTATTGTCTAGTCCTGGGCTTCATCTGTGTAAGTAGTGTGCAGGCACAGTTCTTGGGTATTAACTACATGCTCTGAGCGACTTAATAGTATGGTGTGGAGTTTTAAGGGGATAAATAAACTCACACTTCGCACAGAACTGCACCATTTACTTACTACTCTTTACTCCCCATCCACATCACTTCCAGGCACCACCATACTTAAGCTAGCCGTTTACATTAGACTACAATTGGCCGTGATGCAGGTTGGTGATATTGATTATTCATATGATGCAGCCATCAAAATTTCATTCAAAGAATCTTTATAGTTTAAACTTTTCTAACCATCTATCAAGAGTCATGTGAAAATGTAAGGACAAGGTTTTTTTTTAAATGTAGATTATGAGCCCCACATAGAGCTAACAATTTACATTGTTCCCTATTAGCATGTCTTTGGAATATGGGATGGACATCCATGCAAACAAGGGGAAAACATACAAACTCCTTGCAGATGTTTTTTTGACCTTGGTGGGATTTGAACATCAGGACTCCAATGCTGCAAGGCTGCAATGCTAACCACTGAGCCACCATGTGGCCCGTAAGGGTAATGAATATTATACATTTTTATTTACGTGTTTTTTTTGTTTTTTTTTAAAACTTTTTTATATATAGATAGATAAAAATATACAGATACTGAGGGCAATTTGGCTAAGTGGTCACGTTTGGGCAACTCGAATCATTTGGTTACAAGCAATTTTTCTCACCTCTAAGTGCAATATGTGGTATTTTTGCTATGTATTTACATTGATGATTTTAACAATACAGTTTAGAAAATTGGACTTTTTTTTTAATTCCTCTTAATCTAAATAGATTAGAACATATAAGGGAACAGTATAAATCCGTCTTCAGTAAATTCCCCTAGCGGTGGCTAAAAGCAGACAGAACTTAATAATTTAGCTTTATGACTGTATAAAGCAAAGCAGGAGGTAAAGTGTAAGACTTCTTATTGCTTCTCTGCTATTGTACACTCACATCAACTCTTTTACAGTGAAGAATTATTCAATGCATGCCTATTTGACCCTCAGTATTATAAATTTCCATTTTGCTGAGCTATATATTATCTTAAACCACGTGAAATGTTTGTAGCTGTAAGCTCTTCAATAAAACATTGATTCAGTGAGCTATAAACAACTACAATAGAAGTTTTTGATGTTTTTATTTTAGAAATGATTTGCAAACACTGCTAAATGATTCACATGGGCATTGCTTCTTCTGTAAAGAAGAAATGAGATGTCATTTGACACATACTTTACAATAGGCTTACTATCTTATATGCATTGCATTGTATTACTATGAATGTACTAGAGTTCTTTATAGTGGTAAACACTTTGACATGTGCAAAAGGAAGTAATGACTAGAACAAAGAAACAGACACTATCCCATATTATATATGTGGAAAGTCATAAATTGAATGACAGGTCAATGCATTCAAATGTGAAATCTGCTATTCACTATCTACTTTCATTCAGGAGCTGTTACCATTTGTTATAATACTGTAAAGCGTGAAATATATTGAGATGAGGTAGAATGGGTGTATTCACTGAATTATATCAACTTCATGCATCTTTAATGTAGATAAAAATTGTTTTACATTATGATTTCACTTTGCATGTACCATGAAAATGTAATGGTGATGAAGATATGTAAACCCAGAAATTGTATGGTAAAATATGCTGCAAGATACAGAGCAGCTTTTTGTCCATTTATAGCGTGTATAGAGAATGGATACTAAGCTTTTAAGGGATCTTTCTCTTGTTTTTTTTTCCCCATAAAAAAGCAATCTAGAGCTATCAAGTGATCGGCATACAACAGCCATAGTAGCAATTGCTACACAACTCAATGCATATCTTACATATGATAGTTACAAGTTTTTTTTTTTGCCTCTTTATCTTTTTCATTAAGTCACATGAAAGTACATATTCAATAAACTGTCTAGTATTTAGTTGGTCATGTCAGCACTGTAAATATTGAGTCTTTACAAAAACTTGACGTATATGTCGGGAAAACTTTAAAAACTTATGAAATGCTTATAATTATATTTCAGTACATCTGACTAAAAAAGAAAAAACAATGAAGTAGGAAACTTTGTAAAAAAAACAAAACATTTGTGTCAGTCTCAAAATTTTTGGTCCTGAGTGTAGAGAATGGGCATCCTTGGCATCCAATGCCCCTTAGTGCCATAATCCGCGAAAAGCTAAATCCACCTGCAGTTACATCTGCTCTTGGCTAGTATAAAGCAGTTTAAACCACTTCCCCAAAGCCCAGCTTAAGCAATACTTACCACAACTGTATTGAATACCTTGGCAGCGTCTACAGTCAGGATAGCATCCTCCAAGTCAGCATACCTGTACTGCTTCTAATTCAGAAACAACCATCTGACGCTAGATTCATACCTGTGCCTGGGATTCCATTCTTCGTGTCTGCCTGGGGAACTGAAGAACAGAAACCTAACCTTAAAAAGCAGTTACCCACTGAAACCCATGGACCCAATAGATTATAATGGGGTCCAATGGGTTCCCGCCCTGTTTCCACCAGAAACTGCAGAGAGAAAAGTCCTGCTTTTCTCTCTCTACATTTTTTAAGCAGGTTCGAGGACAGAAACTCCTAACGGATTACAGGCGCAGGTGTGGACTGTCCTGGCTGACTCCTAATGTAAAGCCTAGTTCACATTAGTGTATGTGTTCTGTCTGGAAGGAGTTCGCATGGAGACCCCCCGGACGGAATACAAGCACAATTGCAAATGCTGTACTGTAAAAGCACACGGACCCCATAGACTATAATGGGGTCCGTGTGCTTTCTGCGCACTGGCCACATGAATCATTTGTGCAGACAGTGCGCGGCAAGCACATGGACCCCATTATAGTCTATGGGTCCGTGTGGTTTAACTGCACAGCGCTTGCAGTTGCATTGGTATTCCGTTCGGGGGGTCCTCATGTGGACATCCCCTGGATGGAGTCCAAATGTTAATGTGAACCAGAGGTAAGATTTAATTGATTATATCAGTCGTACTATAATTATCTATCAGTGTATAACTTGTAGATATAACCATATCGTTCAGACTATAATCGCACCCCAGATTTACATATCAAAAAATAGGTAAAAAACATTTAATACAAATTAAAACGTCCTTGCTGTTTAAAGGACATGGAGGGATCAATGTAACTAATTTTGGTGGTCTAGTCTAGTGTCTCTTTTCTTGGTATTTCGGGGCTATAAAAGCAGGTCATATATTGTTTGTGGGTCAGAAAAAGAGGGTTACACACCTTGTGGGGGGGACAGGAAAAAGGGATTATATACTCTGCAGGGGTGCCAGAAAAAGGGTGTTATATAAATTGTGGGGAAGCAGCATAAGGGGGTCAAATACCATGTGGGTGGGCCAGAGAAAGGGGGTCATGTATCATGTAGTGGGCAAAAAAACAGGGTTTGTATGTCATTTAGGGGACAAAAAAAGGAAGGGGGTGTTATTCTATGTGTGGGCCAAATAAGGGAATTTTTTTGCAAGTGGGGTGTGTATTCTAATTAGGGGACCACAATCATGCAACATACCTGTATATACATAGACCTTGGCTACACAACACAAAGCACACACACATACCTTCAAATTGTTAATAATAATAATAATAATAATACATTTTATTTATATAGTACCAACATTTTCTGCAGCACTGTACGATTAATTCAAAAGGACAGCCCTAGATTTCAGATGCCATCTTGCTATCCCAGAAGGGATGTACTAGTTCCCAATTTAAATTCTGTCTGCATCCATACAACAACAGTTGTAGCAATATTACCAGCAGTAGTAGTATTGCTGGCAGCAGCAGTGTAACATTATTGAGGTGTGACACCAACAAATTCTGAAGAATCTAGTTGCAATATAATTTTTTTTTTATTTTATTTAAAGTTATTGCAAAGTACAGACTAAAATTAGAGACAGATGCAACAAAGATATCCTCTATCTTTAGCAGTATGTCCATGGGAAGGGAAACTCTCTTTCCTCCCCATATTGCAAGTTCTTTCAAAGTTTTCTCAACAATGATCCACAGGAAGCAGAAACAGAATGCAATGAATATATAAATACTGTATCCTTAAACAATTCATTGCAATGGTACTCATTGCAATGAGTACCATTGCAATGAGTACTGTTAACTGCAACTGCAGTCAACTCCGCTACATGATGTGCACATCTCTAGCCTGTCAATAGTTGTGTTTGACCTAAGAACAAAGCACCATTCCTATGACTGGTACAGAAAACAGAGGGGAAATTCCGCACATGGCACAAGCACATTTTACAACTCCAATTCCATATACAGTTTTTGCATGTCTCTGAAAATACTGCAGTCTTAACTTTTCGCTACTTAATGCACATTCATTTCTGGAAAATAAATTGATTCTACGCTAATGCATTGCCCCTTGATACATTTTTTAAGGGGTGTATTTTACAAAATGGAGGCAATTCTTGGGGAATTTGACTTTAATGGCACCTCTGGTGTTTTTCTTGTGGGCGGGGCCAGGCGGATCGTGAGAGGTGGCCGCTTAGGCATCCCCACTGTCTGCTTCTTCACAGCGCAGGCTGAGAGTTATCTCTGGACATTGGCAGGCTGGGGCTGCAGCAGCCCTGCCTGCCAGTGTCAGTAGGTGTCTCTCAGCCTGTGCTGTGAAGAAGAAACACCCCGGCCCCCTCCATCCCTAAGAGCGGCCTGCAAGTGCTTTTTCACAGCGCTGAGAGTCATCTACGGACACTGGCAGGCAAGGCTGCCGCAGCCCCAGCCTGCCAGTGTCCAGAGATAACTCTCAGCCTGCGCTGTGAAGAAGCAGACAGTGGGGATGCCTGGCTGCATCCCGCGATCGACCCATACGTCCATCGCGATCGGCTGGTAGATCGCGATCGACGTATTGGACACCCCTGCTCTAAACAGTCCCTCTATACTTGAAAAGCCAAACAGCATGGCACTCTTTTCCTTTTGTGCCCTGCTGTGTGTCCAAATGGCAGTTTACTCTCACATATACAACTTTTTTGTACCTGAGATACCCTGGTTAGAAGTTTTAGGAGTACATGTTTTTTGATGACACAAAGTAGGCACAACACATAAGGCACTGATGGCCTATTTTCTTCTGTATACCCTTGAAAGCTTAACTGTTAATGCTTAAATGACTAACGTATTCATAACAATGTGGTCCTTGTGGAGAACCTTGTTGTTCTTTGTTGTGTCTGTTTTATTGAAAAGTTAATAAAAACATTTAAAAAGAAAAATGCTAATTTACACTTTGCACATTCATTTTTGGGAGGCACTCTTGGTCTCAAAATATGCCTCCTTGATAAATTCCTTGAAAGGTATTGTTTGTGAAATGCGGTCATATTTTGGATATTCTGGGAGTAAGGGCCCCTTCACACGGTGGATACGCTCACTGCTTTGGAGCGTGTAAACGTTCCATAGCAGCGGCGTCTAAAAGCAGATCGCATTGTTTTCTATGGGAGCCGGCAGACGCGCGCTCGCCATAGAAATGAATGGGCTGCTTTTAGACGCCGCTGCTACGGAACGTTTACACGCTCCAAAGCAGTGAGCGTATCCGCCATGTGAAGGGGCCCTTACTCCCAGAATATCCAAAATATGACCGCATTTCACAAACAACACCTTTCAAGGAATTTATCAAGGAGGCTGCTCAAATTGCTCAAATTGCTCAAATGTGACGGTTATCTTTCACTTCTGAGCCCTGTTGTACTTCCAGGCAAAAGATTAGGGCTGCAAGCAGGGTGTTTCCAAATTCAGGAAACAGAGCATAATAACTGGAGAAGCTGACTTTTCACATTTTGATAATTTTTTGGAGTGTTGTAATTTCCAAAATGAGGTCACTCCTTGTTACTTTCCATTGCATCAGAGGGGCTCGGCACATACATTATGGCACTTGAAACTAATTCTCCCCTCTTAAATCCTACTGGCCCTCCTCTCCTTCTGCCTGCTGTGTGCCCAAACAGCAGTTTTCATCCACATGTCGGGTATTCCTGTATTCAGGAGAAATCATGTATAATGAGAAAAAATAATTTTTCATTTTTATGACCCAATGACAATGTGAAACAGCTTTGGGGTCAAAATGCTCAGTTTAACCCTTGATAAATTCCTTGAGGGTTGTAGCTCCTCTGATCACAGGCATTAGCACCAGGTCTCCGCTGTGTAATACAGTGGAAATCCAGGGGCTATGTCATCCACTCTGCTTTAGAGCGGCCCCCAACCTTAAAGATTCAGCTTTCAACATACTATTGTGACAGATGTGGAGAAATGGTTAAAATGTCTCAGAGATATTGACACATGGCAGTTTTGATAAAAGGGGCCATGTCCTTAAAGCTGGTACCCCCACGTGGTGTAACTGCCCCCCCCCCCCCCCCACACACACAACGTTTTACATTTCTCACTGCGAAGTGGATAGGATTCGCAGAAAAATATGCACAGTGGACACGCCGAAACTTCCAAAAACATTGCAGTTTAAGAAATTCCAGCATGCCAATTATACCTAATTGAAATGCAGATCGTTTCCCTATAGGTATAATGGCAGCAGAAAATCCGCAAAGGGAAACTCTGTAGACTATCTGTGAAAAGTGCTGCGGGAAAAAATGTGTTGCTGATGCATTTTTTTGTTGTGGGCCTGCTATGTGGGACTTTAGCCTAAGGCAGTTTTTAGACAGGTTAAAAATTCCCCTATAGATGCTTTTCCCCAATTATATACCTAAATTGTAACTGCACTAAAATGTGGGCCCACGGGTGCATTCCCTTGTAATTGAAACACTTATTAAGGGGGTTGTCCCATCTCAAGGATCTTATCTATACTGCTAGCTTATGTGGATTTAAGACTTTTCCTAAATACATTGCTTCAGCAAAACCGCTTTGTTTGGCCGCTATCTGAGATTCTTCACTTCATTGTTTACACTGTGTTTCCATAACCATGGACCTGGGGATGGTCTTATCTCTCCACCCAGGACAAGTGACATAGCTCCCTGCTCTCAGGGAGGGGGAGGCAGAGCTGAGTGCTTGGTGCTTGTATTTCTGAGCTGTTTATCTCTCTGCCCAGGACAAGTGACGTAGCTCACTGCTCTCAGGGAAGGGGAGGGAGAGCGGAGTGCTCCGTGCTTGTATTTAAGCTGTTTATCTCTGGCTCTTCCAGTTATCAGTCGGCTTGAATTTTGCTGATTAGGGCTGAGATAGGGAGTCCATTAAATACAGACCTAAAAATGAGTATATTACAAGCTGACTCGTGGTCCTGTAACATGTAAGTTTGGAATTCTCATCACCTAACAAATCCAGCTCTACTACATCAGCTTCATATTGTGCATCTTCCAGTGATACTGTGCTAATTTATTTACAACCATCCCTCATTACTAACTGCAAAGATGTACTGCTATGAAGAGAGACAAAAAACTTAGCACATGAGAGTGAAGAAAAAACGTGGTTTTTATACACATAGTGTGATCCCAAATAGAGGTCCTACATCAAAGATAATGTGTCTATACCAAAAACAAATATAGAGAAACAAAAAAAAAAAAAAGGTAAAGACACTCAGAATAATGAGGTCATAAAAGACCAAGATTCATAATGAATAAAATAAACAAACTTTAATATTACCACATTAAAAAATTATACAAAATATATGATGCAAATGGCAACAGTAAATATACAAAAATGAGCACAGCAAAAATGTTCAATGGTGCCCTAAATAACAATAAAGTACAGATAGTAGAGAGATGTCTGGGGATCCCCAGACGAAGGCAGGCTTGCCGAAACGTGCACGTCGGGTGAGAGCCGGCGTGACCTCTTACTTAATGCCCTATAATTTATTCTTATGCTGCTTTTATGATGGGTAAGCTTTACTTTTCAATATGTATATGACGTGTTGTACACCTTGTGGCTAAACCTTACTACTGTAGAGCAAGCTCCATGTACATTTTATATCATCCTTTTTCCTTGCTCTTTAATATTTAACCCCTTCCCGCCGATGGCATTTTTTGATTTTCGTTTTTCGTTTTTGACTCCCCTCCTTCTAAATCCCATAACTTTTTTATTTCTCCGCTCCCAGAGCCATATGAGGTCTTAGTTTTTGCAGAACAAATTTTTCTTCATGATGCCACCATAATTTTTTTTTATATAATGTACTGGGAAGCAGGAAAAAAATTCAGAATGGGGTGGATTTGAAGAAAAAATGCATTTCTGCAACATTCTTACGAGCTTTGGTTTAACAGCGTTCACTGTGCAGGCAAAATGACATGTCCCTTGTATTCTGTGTTTTGGTACGGTTCCAGGGATACCAAATTTATATGGTTTTATTTACATTTTGACCCCTTAAAAAAAATCCAAAACTGTGTTAAAAATTTTTTTTCTAAAAGTTGCCATATTCCGACGGCCGTAACTTTTTTATACGTAAGTGTACGGGGATGCATAGGGTGTCTTTTTTTGCGGGGCCGGGTGTACTTTTTAGTTCTACCATTTTTGGGAAATGTTATTGCTTTGATCACTTTTTATTCAAATTTTATCAGAATCAAAACGGCGGTTTGGCACTTTTGACTATTTTTCCCGCTACGGCGTTTACCGAACAGGAAAAATATTTTTATAGATTTGTAGAGTGGACGATTTCGGATGCGGGGATACCTAACATGTATATGTTTCACAGTTTTTAACTACTTTTATATGCAGTGGCGTAACTAGGAATGGCGGGGCCCCGTGGCGAACTTTTGACATGGGGCCCCCCCGACACCGAAGATCTCGACTGAGTCCCTCCTACGCATTCCTGCGCGCTCTATTATGTCCCATAGTGGCCCCTGCACACAGTATTATGTCCCATAGTGGCCCCTGCACACAGTATTATGTCCCTTAGTGGCCCCTGCACACAGTATTATACCCAATAGTGGCCCCCTACACACAGTATTATGTCCCTTAGTGGCCCCTACAGGACTAAATACTGTCACGTCACCGCTGACCGCTATACTAGGACAAATTGTGGATAAAAAAAAATCTGGTCCTGTGCATTACAATTTAGTAACTCCATGTGCCTCATATTAATAGCAGTTAACCCCATCATCTCCCTCACATTAACCCCTGTCTGCCTCACCATAAGAGTTACTGATATGTGAGAGACATGGAGGTAATAATAAAGTATTTTAATTACTATTACCCCCAAATATCTCACATATCAGTAACTCTTATGGTGAGGCAAACAGGGGTTAATGTGAGGGAGATGATGGGGTTAACTGCTATTACTATGAGGCACATGGAGTTACTAAAACACAAGTAATCCCCCCAAATGCCTGATAGTAATAAGTATAGTAACCCCAGTACGTACCTGTGTATCTTCAGTTTCATTTTCCTAGAGCAGCTTCTTCCTCTTCTCTTCTGTGCTGGACGGCAGGGATAAGCCCCGCCTCCTCCTCTCATTGGTGGGCAGAGGACAGCAGAGAAAGGGAGGGGGGAGAGAGGGGGAGCGTCCTGAAGCGCTGACAGGAGCCAGAGCTGCAGCTCCTGTGTCTCAGCCGTTGCTGCAGCTTCGGGGCCCCGATCATTATACTCGGGGGTCCGAAAAGACCTCCGAGCATAATGATAGCAGCGGTAGCAGCTGTCACCGGGCCCCTAATGTCCCGGGCCCTGTGGAAGCTGCTACCGCTGCTATGGTGGTAGTTACACCACTGTTTATATGTGTTCTAGGGAAAGGGGGGTGATTTGAACTTTTAATACTTTTTATATTTTTTTTTACTTTTTTTAATCTTTTTTTTTTGCATTTATTAGACCCCCTAGGGGTGTTGGACCCCAGGGGGTCTGATCACTAATGCAATGCATTTCAATGCTAATGCATTGCAATGCCTTGCAAAAAATCATCCTTTCTTTTGCAGGCTGCATAGACCAGCCTGCAAAAGAGAGAATTTGCAGACAAGCCTGGGAGCCTTGTAAAGGCTCCCGGCTGTCATGGCAACGTGACGTCGGCCCTGGAGCATGCTCCAGGAGCCGGCGATCCCGGGCAAAATGGTGGCGCCCATGCGCCGCCGGGAAAATGGCGCCTCCGGCGCCTTTGACCGCGGCACCGGAGGGGTTAATGCCTCCGATCGGTCCGGGGACCAATCGGAGGCATTAGAGTCAGTTGTCTACTGCTTAAAGCAGTAGACACCCGGCTATGGCGGGCGCCCGGCTCCCGGGCGGTCGCCATAGTTACAGACCCGACATGCGCTGTACTATTACGGCGCATGTCGGGAAGGGGTTACTAACTAACAATTGTGTGTTTTGCCACTATTCCATCATTATTACAGTGAGGCCTTTTGTATATTTGCAGATGACTGCATACACAATTCACTATACTACAATTCTACCTAATCCTGTTGTCTGCATACACAATTTACTATACTACAACTCTATATGCAAAAATTATGACTGTTTTCTTACCGCATATAAGAAGATAATCCTAGGAGGTGCCAAACCTAGCCTCCGGGCTAATGGAGGATAAGCCAGCAATAGGGTGAAATGGGAAATTCAATTTGCAACACTCCTTCTATTTAAAAGACTTTATTTTTATTAAATCCATTAAAATCGAATACTCATGACAAAAAAATACAAAAAAAAAAAAAATCACAACAGGAGTGCGTTTAAAAGAAACCACTACCGCGTTTCGGGGACATCGCTGCCCCTTAGTCATAGCCTGTTTTCCTAAAGGAAAGTCCAAGAATATATACCTGATGGGGTGTAACCCCTTCTCATTAATTAATTAACTTTCTCAGCTACAACCTGCATTGTTGATACAAATGTCCTTACACATAGTTATTTCAACAAAGGCATAAAAAATGCTCTCTATAAATATACACAAATAAATAATTAATGCATATTTAATAAATTTATAATGCATAAATATAAGTATAAATGTAAACATATACCAGTGCAAATCTAATCCTTTAAAAAAGAAGATCTAAGCCTGTACCTGTAAAAGGACAGGGGGGACATGAACTAAAGCTTAAACATATACTTTGTAACGTATTAGTAATACTTCAAGACATTGCTAAGCAAAATGTCAAATATTATTTGCGTTCTGAGCCTCGCTAAATAAGATTAGATGTTTATACAATCTGTGAAAAAAGTCTTAAAGATCATAGACTCTTTACATATATCGACAATGACACATGGGCAGGCCATTTATAAATATATTACAAAAAAAGTTCATTATTCCGCAAAAATATCAATCCAACATCTCATAACTTTAAATAAGGCTATCAAGGTTACTCCAGACTGATGATATCACCATCAACACTCCACTTTATTGTTATTTAGGGCACCATTGGACACTTTTGCTGTGCTCATTTTTGTATATTTACTGTTGCCATTTGCATCATATATTTTGTATAATTTTTTTAATGTGGTAATATTAAAGTTTGTATATTGTATTCATTATGAATCTTGGTCTTTTATGACCTCATTATTCTGAGTGTCTGTTTACCTTTTTTTTTTTTTTTTTTTGGTTTCTCTATGAAGAGAGATAGCAGAGCTGGCTTTATCTGTGAGATAGCAAGTGAAACCCCGCCCACCAATATATCGTGAAAACCAGGAAGTGAACACAACATAAAGCCTGCAAGGTGGTGAACAAGTGAGTTGGGAATACCCCTTTAATTCTAGGCTATTCCTCTTTACTGACTATCCTTTGCTATTAATGAGTAATCAGTAATCAGTAATGAGAATTACCCTGGATGTATTCAGCATTACTCCGGTGGCCCCAGTATTGAGTGCAGTTAAATTAGTATTAGTTATTTAGGTGCGCCATTTTTTGACCATGTGCACACTTGCGTAATAAATATGGTGCAAAATGCATGATATGGAATTGTGAGTCCAGTGCTTTGAGGCTTTGACCATGCCACCTTTCCCCAACAAAAGTGGCACGGGCAACATAACATCTGGAAAAAAAGAAAGCTCAAATACATCATAAATAAAGCTCACCCCAAAATAAAGTACAATAGGTTCAAATAATGGCAAAAAAGGGGCAAGTAGCTTAATAAATGTGCCCCAGTTCACTACACTGTTCCACGTTTTTTACATTTCTGTGGCTTCAGTATATATATGAGAAGAAACAATTAGTTGTCATTTTAGAGTGATATATGAGAGATATGCTTGCTATTCTATATTGTGCATATTATGACATCACAAGATTTTTTTTCTTAAATATAAACGAATTTTGCCTTCATTAACTCTCAGTCATCTTTAAAAAAATCCGTTATTGTCTTTGGATTTAAATCACAATAAAAGTGAGATGATAAATGGCTGTATTGTCTGAAATTGGATCTGTCAATGTTGGTGAGTAATGAGAGAAATCCTCTTGATGTATGAATGTGATTTTTTTTTTTATGATTAAGCTTAACCAGGGAATGCTTTTCACATATCTACCTTTGTAGTTTGTAAATAATAGTAACATTATCTACATTTATAAATAAAAAATGGTTTTAAAATCATAATAATGTGAAAATAAAAATTAGATGTATTATCACTTATTTAAAATACTGGTATAATCTGAAAAATACTAAATGCTACAACATGGAAAATACCTGTTACGTTTGTAGATCCGAATAATATTTTGACTAGGATAGGTTTTGTGTTTTCTGAATCTGGCTTCTTTCTGTTATGTTATGGTTTGTTGCTATCCTAAATATTGTTTCTGCAGCTGCCTGATGGTGGCACCCTAGTTGTTGCGACCTAATACTACATTTGCTGTGCTGTCCCATGTACCATCTAATACTGAGTTGACTATGCACTCAACCTTGTACTGTCCCTAACCTCCCTCTTCAGTAGTTTTGCTATCTGCAGAATTATTACTCACCTTTTTTTTTTAATACTAACACGTAGGAATAGCCTTAAGAAAGGCTATTCTTCTCCTACCTTTAGAAGTCTTCTCTACGCCGCCGTTCATTAGATTTTCCCGGTCTTCTTTGGTATGCACATGATTTTTCTTGCCTCATCTTCTTCTGGAACGCCTCTCTGCTGCGTCCTCTTCCGGCTCTGGTCTTCTAAATCCTAGACATGCGCAGTCGGCTCTGACATCAGGCTTCGGGCAGAGCCGAATGAGCATGACTGCGGCCATTTTCTTGTGGCCACTTACACTTACTTGTTCCAGAAGAAGATGAAGCGGAGCTGGAGATTATTCAAGCAGCACTGGGGATGCCCCCAGTGCTGTTTGAGCGTGAGGGAGCGCCTCCAGTGCTGTGAGAAAAATCAATTGCATACCGAAGAAGACCGGGAATATCTCGTGAACGGCGGTGTGGAGAATACTTCTAAAGCTAGGAGAAGAATAACCTTTCTTAAGGCTATTCCTACATGTTAGTATTAAAAAAAGGGATTCTAATGATAGAATCCCTTTAAGGACTCTGGAGCAGAAGTTCAACTTGCTTCAACTTCTTGTCTTCACTACCTATGACAAAACAGTCTTTTTCCTTCATTAAGCCGTAATATGCCAAATTTGGCATTTTCTGGCGGCCCTGGGTGGTGTTTTAGGAATCGTCTGAGTTTTCCTCTTTTTTTCTCCTGATTGGAGGAACGTTCTGTGCTTCGTTTCCTCATCGAAGGTGGCTGATGGTCTCACCCTCTTCCTGATGTTCCCCTTCCCCTTTTCCTCCCCCTTATGCGTCTTCCTGGTCTTTTTCTCGCTGTGTGTTTTCTTGCTTGTTGGTTTTATGGTCTCACATTCCTAGGCCCTCCCACTGTTGTCAGTGTATCATGCTTCATACTGCTGGAGGAGTCCTTCCTTGGCCCTTTGTTTATTGGCCAGGCCTCCATTCCTTGACGTTTGTTTTGCTTATATTGTGTTCCTTTGGACTCCTTTTGACCTGCTCTCTGTTAGTTTGTTTGAGAATCATATACTCCCTATTAGAAGCTATAGTGGAGGGAAATAAAAGGTGTAAATCCGCTTTAGACTGAGATCAAGGCTTAGAGGCATAGAATGTATAGGAAATGGTTAAAAAAAAGTTGACCTTGAAGTCTGTGATTAATATAGAGTTTCTTTTTTCCCAGCATGGTTAAAATGGGCAAACTGGAT
This sequence comes from Leptodactylus fuscus, assembly GCF_031893055.1. NCBI lineage: Eukaryota > Metazoa > Chordata > Amphibia > Anura > Leptodactylidae > Leptodactylus > Leptodactylus fuscus. Next base: position 181,733,714 of record NC_134269.1, on the reverse strand, counting down.
TAAAGGAGTTTTCCCATCTCAGTGTCTGATCACACTGCCTGGAGCAGATCAGATAATATGCAAATGCTTGTACACAATGGACTCAGTGTTATCTGTGTGTGTTTACATAGAGAGATAACAGACCTGCCTTTATCAGAAAACTCCATTTAGTGGAGATAAGCTGTTGGCAAGAGCAGTTTAATATAGTATATCAACATAAATTCATATCAGTCATGAAGCCATGTCATTTAACAGGATAAAAAGTAGCCTATGTGTTAATCCAGGTCACAAACTATCTATGTGCCAAATTTCATCCAAATCCGTTCAGTTGTTTTTGCGTGATTGAGTAACAAACACAGAAACATAAAAACTTTTGCATTTATGATATTAGTAGGACCAGTACAGTACAGACCAAAAGTTTGGACACACCTTTTCATTCAAAGAGTTTTCTGTATCTTCCTGACTATGAAAATTGTAGATTCACAATGAAGGCATCAAAACTATGAATTAACACATGTGGAATTATATACTTAACAAAAAAGTGTGAAACAACTGAAAATATGTCTTATATTCTAGGTTCTGATGCTGATGATTCCCACATTTTGCTATGAATAATGACCTCTTGTATCAGGTTGCAAAAAGTAATGGGGAAATTGTGGAGCAGCTTCTTGTACCGAAGCCATACCACCGTGTGGTACTTGATATGGCCCATAATCATGTGCTTGTGGGACACCTAGAGGTGGAAAAAACACAGGAGAGGATTCTCCAAAGATTTTATTGGCCAGGCGTGTACAGGGAAGTGAAGGACTACTGTGTGTCTTGTCCTACGTGTCAGGTACATGCCCCAGCCTCACATTTCCGTAGTCCTTTGGTTCCCCTGCCCATCATTGAAGTGCCTTTTGAAAGGATTGGTATGGACTTGGTCGGTCCAATAGTCAAGTCAGCTAGAGGTCACCAATATATTCTGGTTGTCTTAGATTACGCTACTCGCTATCCTGAGGCGGTTCCTTTGCGTAATACGACATCAAAGAGTATTGCCCGTGAGTTATTCTATATGTTTTCTAGAACAGGTATACCTAAAGAGATACTGACTGACCAAGGCACACCCTTCATGTCAAAGGTGATGAAAGAGCTATGCAAGGTGTTTAAAATTATCCAGATACGGACCTCTGTGTATCACCCGCAGACAGATGGGTTAGTGGAGCGCTTTAATTAGACTCTCAAGCATATGCTTAAAAAGGTGGTAGAAAAAGATGGTCGTGACTGGGATTGCCTGTTGCCATACCTGATGTTCTCTATTAGAGAGGTTCCACAAGTGTCTACAGTTTTTTCCCCTTTTGAATTAGTCTATGGTAGACACCCCAGGGGCTTACTAGATATAGCCAAAGAAACCTGGGAAACTGAAGCTTCCCCATACCATAGTGTAGCTCAAATGCAGGACCGCATTTCAACAGTCATGCCAATTGTAAAAGAGCATCTGCAAAGAGCACAAGAGGCCTAAAGCAGAATTCACAATCGTTCTGCCAGAGTCCGAGAGTTTAACCCAGGGGACAGAGTCCTTATTTTGGTGCCTACTGTGGAGAGCAAGTTTTTAGCAAAATGGCAAGGCCCATATGAAATTGTGGAAAAAGTAGGGCCAGTCAACTATAAGGTTCACCAACCATGTGAATTTGATTAAGCCCTGGAACCAGAGGCAATCCTTGGTGGCCTCAAATACAGAGGTGGGTAATTCGTTGCCACTAATCCCTCCAGTCCGTGTGAATGAGACCCTCTCAGTTCCCCAACAACAAGAGGCAAAAAAAAAAAAAAAAAAATACACGCAAGTTCTCTGATCTACCAGGGCGTACACACCTGATAGAGCACTATGTAGAGACAGAACCTGGGAGGAAAGTAGACCTCAAACCCTACAGACTACCAGAGGCACGTAGGGAGGTAGTGTCAGCTGAGATTAAACGTATGCTGGAGTTTTGTGTAATTGAGGAATCCAAAAGTGAGTGGTCTAACCCAATTGTATTGATACCAAAGCCCAATGGTACTTGGCAGTTCTGCAACAATTTTAGAAAATTGAATGAGATTTCCAAGTTTGATGCTTATCCCATGCCCAGGGTTGATGAGCTTCTTGAGAAGTTGGGTAATGCCAGGTACATAACCACACTGGACTTGACAAAAGGTTACTGGCAAATACCTTTGTCAAAAGAAGCCAAGGAGAAAACTGCCTTTGTTGTTCCGGAAGGTCTGTTCCAGTACAGGGTTATGCCATTTTTTTTGCATAGAGCTCCTGCTACCTTTCAGAGGTTAATGGACCAGATCTTGCGGCCACGTCGTGACTACGCAGCAGCTTACCTGGACAATGTGGTCATTCATAGCCCAGACTGGGGAAGTCACTTCTATAAGGTGTAGGCAGTACTGAACTCCATAAGTGAGACAGGCCTTACTATCAACCCTGTTAAATGTGCTTTAGGGCTGGAGGAAGCCAAGTACCTGGTCTATGTCATTGGCAAAGGGGTAATAAAGCCCCAAATCAATGAAGTGGAGGCAATACAGAACTGGCCAAGACCGCTAACCAAGAAGCAAGTCAGGGCATTTCTTGGCATTGCGGGCTACTATCGGAGGTTTGTGCCAAACTTTGCCTCTAATGCAGCTCCTCTCACTGACCTGACGAAAGGTGGGAAGTCAGTGATGATCCACTGAACACCAGAGGCAGAGGAGGCGTTCCAGATAACCCCTGACTTTAGGAAGGAGTTCCTGGTGCAGAGAGATGCCTCAAATGCAGGTCTAGGAGCAGTGCTGTCCCAGGTTGTAAATGGTGAGGAGCATCCAGTAATGTACCTGAGCAGGAAGCTGTCCCTGGCTGAGAAAAAATTACGCCATTGTAGAAAGGGAATGTTTGCCCATTAAGTGGGTGTTGGATGCTCTGAGGTATTACCTCCTGGGGAGAAAGTTTAAATTGATCACTGACTATGCTCCCCTTACATGGATGAGAATCAATAAGGACAGAAATGCTAGGGTTACCCGATGGTTCCCGTCTCTGCAAAATTTTGTGTTGGATATAGAACACAGGCCAGGGAAATTATTCAGAAACGCTGATGCCCTGTCAAGGGTGCATTGTATGATGGCCACAAATGCCCAGTCCTCCGGTCTGGAGAAGGGGGGAGTATGTAAGTTGATGGCTGGTCAGGTAATGGAGGGGGTGTACATCTCACCCAGACTACTCAGGTGGGTTAGATGAGAAAACTCCAGGAATGTTTGTTCTTAGCAGACAACTTTCGTCTGCTGAGCATTTTGGTAAATGCTCAGTATTGGGCTGGATGTTTCGGAATGACAGGTAGTGGGACCTGTCATTCCTCCCCCCTATTTTTCACACTTTGGGGATGTTCCGGTAGCCACTCAGCTGCAGAGAGTCTCCTCGTCAAGGAGGCTTAAGAAGCCAGCTCCAGCAGCAACACTTTGGCAGAGCTTGGCTGGAGAGCTGACAAAGAGGTCATATTTTTGGAGCTGTGTCCTGAGTGATTCAACTGGCTTTTGATTTCTGTTATTCTAGGTGAGGTAACCTATTCTATGTTTAGTTAGAGCCTAGCCGGGCAGGTATTTATTTTTGTATTGTTTTTCTTTGTTGCTGCACTACCTTTTTGAGTGAAAATAAACTCTACCTTTGATTTGGACTAAAGAAACTGGACTTGTGTGTCAACCCCAGACCCTGACAATATATATATATATATATATATATATATATATATATATATATAATATATATATATATATATATATAATATATATATATATATATATATATATATTGTATATATATATTGTATATATATATATATATATATATATATATATATATTATATATATATACATATATATATATATATATATATATATATATATATATATATATGTAATGCTGCTGTAATAGGGATTGCAGAGTACTAAATATACCTAACTAAATATCCTTCCTTACTCAGTAATTGTTCCTTAACTTGATAGATATGTCTTTCAGGGTCCCAGAAAAGCTGGGTGATATACTGTAATAGGGACTGATGAAGCAAAATCTAACTGCGTAAACTCTACTGTGTTTCCAAGATATCACACAGCTAACTATGTTTCCCTTTCAGGAATATAAGACAGCTGGGTGATTTGTACAAAGCAGATGAAAACAACAAACATGTAATCCTCACTTCTCTTTGATACAGTTCAAGCCCTGGAGCTGCACTGTCAATAGCACTCCATTATAGCAATATAGTTAATTGGAGCTAATCCCACCCCTAAGGAACTTCCTGTGATATCATGCTTGGCTCTTAGCCAGTGTGTAGCAGAAGATGGAGCTGTGGGGAGACAGGAAGCACTGTCTGTCCAATATATGTCTGCAAGATTTCTGCTAAACAGAGCAGCAATTTAACAGTTAATCCTGCAGACAGGGACAAATTGGCCATGTATATGACCTGGAAAATTCCTGGTGGGCCAACTGGAATATGGAACACTAGGCTGACAAGCTACCTGCCCAGAGGCCTGGCCCTTACCCTAACTATTGCTGCAGAGTGCAGCCCCACTCTATATCTGCTGCTGGGTAGCACAGGTCCTGAAAATAACTGCCATATTCTTGATTCAGGCCCCAGAGAATAATATGCTGAGGCTCAGGGGAGGTGAAAAACATAATAAACAGTGTTACTCACCTTTCCTTTTCCCGATCCGACATAATTCATGACGTCTCTAAGACGTAAAGATGCCTGAAGGCGGGCGCTGGAGCCAGGAGAGGTGAATAACACTATTTATTATATTTAATCACCGGGCCTCCAATCATTATACTCTGGGGTCTGAAGAGTGCCCTCAGTATAATAATGGTTCAGGGGTGACAACCCCCCCAAAATTTCGGGTTCAGAGGGCCACTATCGAGCATTATAATGTGTAAATGAGCCACTATGGGACATTTTACTATGCGGAAGGGTGACTATAGAGCAGTATAGTGTGTGGAGTGCCCACTATAGGACATTATAGTGTGTGGAGAGGCCACTATCAGACATTTAGTGTGTGAAGGAGCAACCAAGGAACATTATGGGCATGTAACTGTGTGGAGGACCATAATAGGGCATTAGACTGTGAGGAGGGTTCACTATGGAAGATTTTACAGTCTGGAAAGGGGCCATGATATGGCAATATAGTGTGTGGAGGGTTACAATGGGTCATTATTCTGTATTCTGTATTCTGTACGCATACTTTGAGACATTCTACTTGTACTAGCCATGCCTTCTTATAATAACTCCGCCTACTTGCCCTATTGGCCCTGGAAAAAAAAAGTGAAAGTGACCCCATTTTAAAGACAAACTTAGTATTCACTTTTACTTTTTTTTTCCTTGGCCACTTTTAGGTCCCAATCTACCCCTGCCTGCAGACATGCCTATCGATTAACTAAATGATGCATTTTTTTTTTCTTAAGCCACATTCACATCTGCACTTTGATTTCCATTCTTTGGTTATCCATAGCATTGGTTTCCAGGGTTTAGTGACCTTTTAAGTTGTTTGATGACCCAATGATTTTTTATATTAAGCTCAGACATTAGGCCCAGGGTTTTTATTCACAATATTTTTTTTTAACCCATAGAACAGGGCTTTAATTGGTGAGAAAGTCATTAATGATGATATCATCAGAAATGTTACTGAACATTTTATCTGCAGGCTGCTTCGTCGTGATCATAGATTAGAAGAATGCATTTAATCTCCCTGTAACCAGATTACATTATTATTGAACCAGTATTTCTTTTGCAATTTGTTTAACTTAAATATGAGCAAAACACTGAAAATTTGTTTTGCCCCGTGTTTGGCCGAAGCAACCCAATTTGATCCAAACTTGTTTGGATAGAACTGGAATGGACATTATTATATTATTTATATATATTAATGGACATTATTATATGGTGTCATGATGCTTGGTGTGCCCATGTCACTGCTGAGACCCAGTCACAGGTCTCAACAGTGACCTTGGGTGCATGAAGTCAGAGAAGAATGCCAGATGCTGCGAGGCGGAAGACATAAAGCGCTGGACACCACAAGGAGGCCCAGAACAGGTAACGGAAGGTGAGTCATAAGGGCTAGTTCACACGGGGCTATGGAGGTTGATTTTGACGTCGGATTTCTGCTAGCTTTTCTTTTCTCTGCTCGCAGCATGACCTTTTTTCAGGCGTTTTCCGCCTGAGGTAAGGCAATAGAAGTGAATGGGAGGCGGAAATCGCCTAGCTTTTTTTTTGCATAAAGCCTAGCTTTTTTTTTTTTGCAAAAAAGAAGCGATCGAAACCGCGAGGCTTTTTTTTGCGGCCATTCACTTTAGAGGAGGGAAAACCTCCTGGCGGTTTTTGAAGCGTTTTATTTTTACCAAAAAGCGCTCCAAAAAACGCAGCAAGGTCCAAAAACCGCTTCCTAATTAGGAAGCATTTTTTTTCCGGACCAAAATAAGCCACACGTAATTTATGTGTGAACTAGCTCTAAGGGTCCATTCACACGGAGGAAAATGGTGTGGAATTTGGTGTGGAATTTCAGCGCTGAAAAAAAAGCCTCTCATTGACTTCAATGCTAGCGAAAAAAGGAACCCATTGAAGTCAATGGGAAGCTTTTTTTTCAGCGCTGAAATTCCACACAAAATTCTACACCATTTTCCTCCGTGTGAATGGACCCTAAATGTATTTTTAAACTTTTTCACCTGCCCTGGGCCTCCAATTATTATATTCTGGATTCTGAAGGGACCTCAGAGTATAGTAATTTACCAACAGTGGTCATTTTAGTTTATACGAATTCCAAATGGTCTGGTTTTGTTGCAAACTGACTTGTCCATCTCAAGTTTTACTCTCCATAGCAAATTTGCTTTTCATTGTCTGACCTTCTCTTAACATTATATCTACATTATATTGACATGCTGCAATTTGCAAAGCCGCTTCGGCTTTGCAAATCGCAGCGGGTCCGCGCTGCGATCTTTTCCGCAAAGTGGGGATGGGATTTGCATGAATCCTATCCACTTTGCCTGCACTGTACAACACCATGATTTCTCCCGCAGTGTCTCTGCTTTGGGCAAATCGTGGCGTTTCCAGTCCGTGGGGCCCAGGCCTTACACTTCCTGATGATCTGATGATCAATTTTAAAAAATTTGGCATGTTCTATTTTATGCTGTGTTAACTTTGGAACACTTTAACTGACCAAAGTTTCAGATTGCTTTTTCATAACACATTTAAGGCCAGGTTCACAACTGCGCCCCGGCCTCCGCTTTCAGGTTTCCGTCTTCTGCCGACAGAAGACGTAAACCTGGCAGACAGTGTCTGGACGTGAGTGCCTGTGAGCATTTTGTGCTCTCTGCGGTGAAACCGTTTTATTTAACCGGACACAAAGTCCTGCATGTCCGACTTCGTGTCCAGTTAAAAAAAAAAAAGGGTTTGATAACTGTCTGCAGGTTTCCGTCTCCTGTCCAGTTTTTCGTGCAGGAAACGGAAACCTGCAAAACGGAAATCGGGCGCTGGTGTGAACCCGCCCTTAGTAGTAAATTTTGGTCAACATGATTTTGTAATATACTTTATTAATAAATTTTGATTCTTGGAAATCCTGCACTTCTTTATTCTCTCCCTATTGAGATCTGTTACTGCTTCTCATTGACTGTTAAGCCCTTTGCAGACGACCCTGGGCGAGATCAGTGTGCTATCTGTGTTTTTCCTGTACTTCAGCTCGTTTAAGTTCCCTCCTCCGGATTCCTCCACTGTCCCTGAACGGTCTTGTCATCTAGGTGGGCTCCCCATCCCGTATGGGATGCATCTGTTGCCAACAGGGTCCAACGAGGTTGAACCGAGGACCTTCCGTCTTTCAGGTGTCTCCACCATCTGAGGGAAAGACGGGCATTGGGAGAAAGGCAGATTTTCTTGTGCAGTCCCCGTGGAGACCTGTTCCAGGCGCTCAACACTTCCATCTGAAGGGGCCGCAAATGACATAGAGCCCAAGGGACTGCCTTGGCAGAAGATGACATTAAGCCGAGGACTCGCATGGCGGTACGGATTGTGATTCGCTGGGTCTAAAGAAGGAATCGGGTGGAAGCTTCTATTCTCGATTTCCTTGGGTTAGTAAGAAAAATCTGCATATTCAATTGATGACCTGTACTTAGAGTCTATGAGCTAGAGAGATGCCCTTATTTTGCTCAATCTTGAATCTAATATCAAAATTGATCACATTGTGGGCATCAAGCTTTCCTTCATCTCCACACAAAGCCCCCATAAACTGAGAAAATTTGTTTTCTTAGCTGTACTAGTAAAACCATTTTTCCTATCTATACTGGGTTAGTTGAAATTCGCTAAATGATAACCATTCCCTTTTCCAATGCAGCCTCAGACAATTCATCGGCAACGCATCTGTGGACTTTCTGCTTCAAAAACATCCCTTTTTGTAGCTCAGAAATAGACTATTTGTGTGAAGGCCGCCTTAAAATATTACAAGAAAAAATAATCCATTAAAATGACTTAGAACACCAGTAACCCCCTTTTGACCAACACATTTAATTGTTTAGACAACTAAGATTCATTTAACACAGAGTCTGAACAAAAATGTAATGCCGTTTAATTAAAAGTCGCTGCCACTAGGTGTCTCCCTTCTAAGTAATTTTCTGTTTACTCACTGTTACTAGGGAAGGTCCATCCACAGATTCCACCAAAAGCTTTCTTCTCACAGTAAATGGACAAAAGAGGATTTCAGATAGTTTCTCCAATATCTACACTGCACAGAAGTTTCTAACTAGCTGCTTGTGTTAAAAACTGATAGGACACCATGAATGAAAGATTGTACAGCCAGAGAGACAAGATTTTCTTATTGTAAATGGTTATCAGACGGGGAAATGTATATTAGAGATGAGCGAGTAGTGAAATATTCAATATTCGATATTCAATATTCGTTTCGAGTAGCCCCTCAATATTCAACTATTCGACCGAATATTGAATCCCATTATAGTCTGTGGGGAAAAAAAATGCTTGTTTCAGGGGAAACCACAATTCGACTAAGGAGAGTCACCAAGTCCACAATGACACCCCAGGAAATGATGCCAACACCTCTGGAATGCAACTGGGACAGCAGGGGAAGCATGCCTGGGGGCATCTAACAAGCCCAAGTCCCAGGATTACCCCACTATCACAGCCTATCAACTAGACACTTTCCAAACTCAATAGAACCTCTATGAAAGTGGGAAAATACTTGGAAACCTTCTTTCATCCACAATAGTATGGACAGAAACACAAATTTAAAGCTAAAGAAACATTAGCATGCACCCCTTTAAATCACGTTGCCCATGACAACCACAGATGGAATAGGCAATGGGAAATACAACAGCCCCCACCCTTAACTGTCATTGTGTATGTATGTGTGTGTGTGTGCGTGTGTGATGTGGTAAGACCTTCAAAAATTCACTTTTCTGGTCCTTCACGTAAGCCCTTCCAAATTAAATTAGAGTCCCTTAAACTGAGCTACCAGCAGAGATTGAAGCCCTTGAGGTGACTTGAGTTTTTTGCCCTTTGGGTGAGTTGAGCCTTGCACCGGCAGAGTGTTAGTCCCTTTAAGTGAGTTGAGCCTTGCACCGGCAGAGTGTTAGTCCCTTTAAGTGAGTTGAGCCTTGCACCGGCAGAGTGTTAGTCCCTTTAAGTGAGTTGAGCCTTGCACCGGCAGAGTGTTAGTCCCTTTAAGTGAGTTGAGCCTTGCATCGGCAGAGTGTTAGTCCCTTTATGTGAGTTGAGCCTTACACCGGCAGAGTGTTAGCCCCTTTAAAATTGTTAGCCCCTAAAATGGTGGTTCCAGAACCATCACTCATTGTGTTGGATTGATGCAGTGGATTGGAGTGAGGACCCAGACATTGACCTTGATTTTAATTGTGAAAATGATAACATTTTGGCATCAATTCCTGGGGGTAACTTTTATTTAAAGGACCGCAAATGTGGAAAATTGGCTGCAACCACTACTACCGGTAATGGTGCTCTAATATTGGACTCTACATTACCTCTACAGGGTTCTGATCAGGTGTTAATAGTCCAAACAACATGCTCCAGTACTTTAGATGTAGATCAGAAACCATTTTCCTTTCCGACACAATATTTAACCATGGTTCATCATCATCCTGCTGAGATGGAGCCACTAAAGGAAACCTTGCCTTCCAAGGCATGTTCTGTAGCTGCGACTGAGACAAATCTAAACAAAGAGTCGTTTGGAACTGAACAAAATTCAAAGTGTCAAAAGTCTTTAGAGACTGTTGAAAGTAATGGGATCCAGAATGAGGAGTTCATCACAAGACTGACAGACCCAACTCCAAATGCTGCAGCACAAGCCACCAGACTAAGATTGTCTCTTCTTCAAGTAAGGCACAAGATTCTTTGGAACCAGAAAAGGAAAAGCCAATGATTACCATTGTAGCAGTGCCTAGGTCATCTTTCAGAGCAGGTCATTCAGCGATTAAATTGGAGAAAAATAAGAACATTAACTGTGATCGAGTCTTCTTGCACATTAGTGGGCATGGACAACCTAACGTAGAACATCCTCATGCTGATCTGGCCTCATTACTGAATGATGGCATTTGAAAGAAGCCATCTAAACGTTGCACCTTTAATTGAGTTGAGCATTGCACCAGCAGAACATTAGGCCCTTTGGGTGAATTGAGCCTCTAACCAGCTTAGTTTTTGGCCCTTTGAGTGGATTGAGCCTCTAACAAGCATAATTTTTGGCCCTTTGGGTGGATTGAGTCTCTAACCAGCATAGTTTTTGGCCCTTTGGGTGAGTTGAGCCTTGCACTAGCAGTGTTTTTGACCCTTGGGGTGAGTTGAGCCTTGTACCAGCAGTGTTTTTGGCCCTTTGGGTGAGTTGAGCCTTGCACCATCAGTGTTTTTGCCCCTTTGGGGGGTGAGTTGAGCCTTGCACCAGCAATGATTTTGTCCCTTGGGGTGAGATGAGCCTTGTACCAGCAGTGTTTTTGGCCCTTGTGATGAGTTGAGCCTTGCCCAGCAGTGTTTTTGGCCCTTGGGGTGAGTTGAGCCTTGCACCAGCAGTGTTTTAGTTTTTGCCCCTTGGGATGAGTTGAGCCTTGCACCAGCAGTGTTTTAGTTTTTGGCCCTTGGGGTGAGTTGAGCCTTGCACCAGCAGTGTTTTAGTTTTTGGCCCTTGGGGTGATTTGAGGCTTCCACCAGCAGTGTTTTAGTTTTTGGCCCTTGGGGTGAGTTGAGCCTTGCACCAGCAGTGTTTTTGGCCCTTGGTGTGAGTTGAGCCTTGCACCAGCAGTGTTTTTGGCCCTTGGTGTGAGTTGAGCCTTGCACCAGCAGTGTTTTAGTTTTTGGCCCTTGGGGTGAGTTGAGCCTTGCACCAGCAGTGTTTTAGTTTTTGGCCCTTGGGGTGATTTGAGGCTTCCACCAGCAGTGTTTTAGTTTTTGGCCCTTGGGGTGAGTTGAGCCTTGCACCAGCAGTGATTTTGGCCCTTGGGGGTGAGTTGAGCCTTGCACCAGCAGTGTTTTTGGCCCTTGGGGTGAGTTGAGCCTTGTACCAGCAGTGTTTTTGGCTCTTGGGGTGACTAAAGCCTTCTACTAGCAATGTTTTTGGCCTTTGGGGTGAGTGGAGCCTTGTACCAGCATTGTTTTTGGCCCTTTGGGTGGTTGAAGCCTTTAACAGCAGTATTTTAGGCCCTTTGAGTGAATTGAGCCTTTAACCACCAGTTTTAGTTTTTGGCCCTTGGGGTGAGCCCTAAAAAATTAATTTTAATGCCCTTGGGGTGAGCCCTAAAATGTTATTTGTCAGGCCCTTGGGGTGAGCACTAAAACATTAATGGGTTTTTTAAATTATTTTTTTAACGGAGATGGTGGTGGTGTTGGAAGAGGAGGAGGAGGACGAGGAACTTGTGACCTGGCCCAGACACATGGAACTGTGTCTCGTCAGTACTGTTGACGGGACATGCTGGTTGCAGGTCCACAATATCTACTATCCACTCTAACATAGGTTCCTGGTGCTCGGGCCTCGTCAGTACCAGGAACCCTGCACCCTGCTTGACGTTTTGGTACTGCTGGCTGCCCTTCTCCAGTAAATTGGATCCGCTAATTGGATCTGCAGTCGAGCTACTGTGGCCTGGATCTCCAGCTGGATTTCCACATCCCCATCCTCGTCCTCGTCCCTTTGTGCTAATGACGAGGGGCACTGCTGGATGCTCCTCTCCAGTTGCTGGACTGTGGCCTGGATCCCCAGCTGGATTTCCACGTCCCCGTCCTCATCCCCGTCCCTTTGTGCTAATGACAAGGGGCACTGCTGGCTGCCCCTCTCCAGTTGCTGGACTGTGGCCTGGATCCCCAGCTGGATTTCCACATCCCCATCCTCGTTCCCGTCCCTTTATGCTACCCTGACGCATTGTCAGATGTGTACAGGTGACAGTACAAAGCTTTGGCTGGATCAGTGTATATACACTGTTCCTGCAGTGTAGCTCTAAAAAGAGCTGTTGATTAAGAAGTTTTCCTGCCTATCCAGTGGTGTAACTACCACGGAGGCAGCAGAGGCAGCTGCCACAGGGCCCGGGACATCAGGGGCCCGGTGACAGCTGCTACCATTATTCTTGGAGGTCTTTTCGGACCCCCGAGTATAATGATCGGGGCCCCCTGTTGGTGAAATACTTTCCACCAACACGGGGCCCCGAAGCTGAAGCAACGGCTGACACACAGGAGCTGCAGGTCTGGCTCCTCTCAGCGCTTCAAGACGTTCCCCCTCTCCCCCCTCCCTTTCTCTGCCTGTCCTCCGCCCACCAATGAGAGGGCTGAGGAGAGCCCAGGAGGCGGGGCTTATCCCTGCCGAGCTCCTGCCGTCCTGCACTCAAGAGGAGAAGAGGAAGAAAGGAAGAAGGAAAATGAAACTAAAGAAAGAAAACAGGAACACAGGTACATACTGGGGTTACTATACTTATTAATATCAGGCATTTGGGGTGATTACTTTTGTTTTAGTAACTCTATGTGCCTCATATTAATAGCAGTTAACTCCATCATGTCCCTCACATTAACCCCTGTGTGCCTCACCATAACAGTTACTAATATGTGAGACATATGGGGGTAATAATAATGAAGATACTTTATTATTACCTCCATGTCTCTCACATAGCAGTAACTCTTATGTGAGGTACACAAGGGTTAATGTGAGGGACATGATGGGGTTAACTGCTATTAATATGAGGCACATGGAGTTACTAAATTGTAATGCACATGACCAGATTTTTTATCCACAATTGTCCTGGTATAGCGGTCAGTGGGTGACGTGACAATATTTAGTCCTGTAGGGGCTACTATGGGACATAATACTGTGTGCAGGGGCCACTATGGGACATAATACTGTGTGCAGGGGCCACTATGGGACATAATACTGTGTGCAGAGGCCACTATTGGGTATAATGTTGTGTGCAGGGGCCACTATGGGGGATAATACTGTGTGCAGGGGCCACTATTGGGTATAATACTGTGTGAAGGGGCAACTATGGGGCATAATACTGTGTGCAGGGGCCACTATGGGGTATAATACTGTGTGCAGGGGCCACTATTGGGTATAATACTGTGTGAAGGGGCCACTATGGGGAATAATACTGTGTGCAGGGGCCACTATTGGTCATAATAGAGCGCGCAGCAATGCGTAGGAGGCACTCGGTCGAGCTCTTCAGTGTCGGGGGGACCCCATGTCAAAAGTTCGCCACGGGGCCCCGCCATTCCTAGTTACGACACTGTGCCTAGCAATAGCTAAACTCTCTCACCCTGAACACAATGTCTCCCCGTGTCTCACCAAACATCTGACACGAATATGGCTGCCACTATTCTTATAAATCTGAGGTAAACAGATCTAGCCAGCCAATGACTTTTTCCTATTTTTTTTTATGCTCACGTTTTCCTGCTTCTTATGCCACCTCCCCTGCACAGTTATTGGTGCAAAAAAAGCGCCAGGGAAGGTGGGAGGGGATACAAATTTTTACTGCATTTACCGCGTGGTATTCGTTCGAAATCAAATATTTCAAATGGCCTGATATTCGATTGAATACCAACTCGATCGAACGGTATTCGCTCATCTCTAATGTATATATGTATAGACACTATGTAGTGTGTATGAGAAGATATCCTGGCCACAATAAGGAAATCATTGTTGATTTTCTGACCTTAGAAAGGGACTGCATTCAAAGTCAAAACAAAACTGTAACCGCAAGATATTTAGAGACAATTTTTAAAACTCTGCAAAATGTCTATTTATATTCACAACATTTTTTAACTTTTATTTACAAATTTTTAAATAGTTAAGTTCGTGGGAATATCCCTATAATTTACGCATACACAGCGATCCCTGAATCTCTCAGCAGTGGTCACAACTAGCAGCGTTAGTACTTTGGGAATGGATTGACCGCTAAAGCAGTCATGGTTTTTACATAGTTTCATGTTGCTTGTTACTTTGTTTCTTCTCCTTCTATGTCAGATTGTTCTTGCAGAAAGAGAAATCACTGTGGCAAGTAGCTGTAGCTTATCTGTCATAAGGACACAAAAGTGATCAAAAACAGTAAGTTACCTCCCCATAGTTCTATAAGTGCAGACTTGTTATGAAGACTTGTTAACCTTAGAGGGATAACAAGCTTTAGAAATTGTGAATACTTTAAAGGGTGCAAGTTTTGAAATTGGGTGATTTATGGGGAGGGGTTTCTATATATATATATATATATATATATATATATATATATATATATAAAATTCTCTCTCTCTCTCTATTAAATTCCCAATGAAAATTAACTAGTCCCTAAAATAAAGACTTTGTAAATTTTCTTGGGAATTTGAAAAATTGCTGCTAAAGTTATAAGCCTTATCTAAAATAAAAGAATGTGCGAAAAATATAACAACATAGGTTAGATACAGTATATGTTAATTATTTTCTGTGCTATAACTATCTGTCCTAGAACCTTTACAAATCAAAATTTTGAAAATTACTAACTTAACCAAATTTTCTGTAAATTTGAGATTTTTTCTTATAAATAAACTCAAAACATATTGACCACTAACATAACCTATAATGTCACAAAAAAAAAACAACAGAATCGATAAATAAAAGCATTTCAAAGTTATTGCTAAATATGATGACACATGTCAGATATGAAAAACGTGCCTACGCATTTAAGGTTAAAACTGGCAGTGTCCTTAAGGGGTTAAAAGTGCAATTAATAAAATGAATTAAAAAAATCCAGTTAATGGTACGTATGTTATACCTAATATATTATGTAGACTTTAATTTTTTTCTGTTTTCGAAATGTTGTTATATCCACAAACAACATAAAGTTATAGCTGGAAGTAAAATATATTCATATATTCTAAACCTTGTTCAAACAAGTCTGGGCTGATGGCAGTGACACTTCATATTATGTAGTTGAATTGATGAAATAAATGATTTAAAAGGCATGAAATAAACTTTTACAATTGCTATCTAATAAACATATGTTAATAAAGTAGATTAATCGACATGCACTTTTAGGATGCTAGTGAATATAGAACAAATGCCACATTGACCTTTAACCCCCCTGCTGTGCACCAGTAGCAGGTGTCAGCTGCTTTGAAATTACACTGATGTTTCTTAAAGTGGAGCTTCCCCTACCCCCACTTTGCTTTTTGACCAGCAGCTGACCTGAGAGCAATTGTTTCTTTGCTTGCCTGAAGGCTACATAAACCAGCAAGAGATAAAAAGCATGTATCTACCAGCTGCTTAGCCTGGAGACATTGTAGCTTTGCAGTCATACCTTTAGCAGTTTTCAAAAAGATATTAGTCTTACACTTATATACATAGTCTATATAAATACAAACATTAGTATATGACATTTTAATATTTTATACATTTGAATATTACTTTACACAGCTAAACCATAAAATTATCCATAGACAATTAGAGGTTATCCAAAACCCAAAATGAATGACCTATTCTTAGGTATATAGTGTAAAGAACTAGAAGCAGATAGCTCTATACAATTATGTGCTGGTTGGTCTGCACTACTGCAGCTCAGCTCCATTTCACATGATTTCAACCCACTTATTTGAATTTTAACGACCTATAAGGATAAGGTAAGATAATCCTTTAATAGTCCCACAGTGGGGAAATTTCAGTATGTTACAGCAGCATAGTAATACAGATACAGGATAGTAAAACAGTACTGTATTACAGAAGTAGACACACATATGCTGAGAAAAAGAAGATATACTAGGAGTCCATAGCAGCTAAGTAAGTAATAATTTTAGATCTTCTTGGGTAACCCATTTTGTAGACAATTAAAAGGTAAACATTATTGCAAATATAAAGGATTAAAAATGTGCAGATTTTTAAAGATTTTCTGTAATCATCTTAATGGTGACAGTCTTTTGTCTTGATATGATGGATATAAAGGGATATCAATCAATAGTATGAAAGTCAAGTGTGATTGGCAGACCTGCAATATATCAAATTCTGATCTTTACAATACATGTTTGCGGACGTGTATCATACAGCAAACAAAGGATAATTCTAAGGGCCTCGGAAGAAGAGTTATTGAGGCTCATCAGGCTGCAAAGCCATCTCTAAAGAGTTTGGACTCCACCAATTCACAGCAGACAGTTTTTGATGGAGGGAATTCAAGACCATTATTACTCTCCCCAGTGGAAAACCAACAAAGACCACACCAAGAGCAAGGTATGCAATAATCCACTAGGATCACAAATATCCAAGGTAAGCAACTAAAGGTTTTATCTCATATTAGGTAATGGTTAAGTTGATAAGTCCACACTATGAACAGTGATGCACCTGCACGGATAAAGCCACTTTTCTGAAAAAAAGAACATTGCTGCCCATCTAAAATTTGGAAAAGAACAACTGGGCAAGTCACAGGGCTATTGGAATACAGTTTTGGTAATTGGGTGAGAACAAAATACAGTTTTCTGATCATAAGAGAAGAATTATGTTTTGATAAGGGAAAACACTACATTCCAGCAGAAAAATGTCATATCATCTGAGGAACTTGGTGGTAGTAATTACACGGTTTTGGCCTGTTTTGCTGCAGATGGGATTGCTGTCATTGATAATACAATGAATTCTGAATTGTTTCACTAAATTGTGAAGGAAAACGTCAAGACATCAGTCGGTGAGACCATTGGTTATACAGCAAGACCCTATGTATACAAGTTGTTCTATCGAACAATGGCTAAAGAAGAATAAAGCTTAAATTTGAAATGGACAAGTCATAGTCCTCACCTTAATCCAATAGAATTGTTGTAGAAGGACCTGAAGTGAGCAGTTTATGGGAGGAGAATTGGAGCGGTTATGTACAGATGAATGGGCTAAAATTCCTCCAAGCTAACGTGTAGGATTAATCAACGATTTACAGAAACATTTATATGCAGTTACTGTAGCACAATGGGGTCACACCAGATATTGAAGGTTCAGATACTTTGGCTACTGTGCTGAATTCATAAGTGTATTTAAAAAGAATGAGTGATATAAAGGAAGGACTTATGCTTCCTGCTGGATCTACATCCGGATTTAAAAAAAAAAAAAAAAAAAGCATTAAAAATTGCAATGTTTTTTTCCTCAATAAATGAGAAATAAGATGGCATTTTTTTTTTGACCCATCTGCTTTTGGACACATTTAGGGGCATGCAGACAACCCTGTGGGGTTTGGGAAGCATGGCTACAGCTTGGTTGAACCGAGATCACAGCATCATAGTGACGCTGTGGGTCCCAGTCTGACCATGTCCTAATTACTGTCCTGTACTCACGCCATCATTTCAGTAGATCTGTGGTGGGGCTGAAACTCACAGTATCATAGATTACTATATTTCAGTGAGTTCAGATCAACTGATCTGTGACTGATCTTGAAAATGTGGTGGTCACATGGACTGTGTTTGCTGGACTGCACAGAGCCATCTGAATCGGCCCTTTTAAGAGGTCTGAGCAACAGGGCATGTCATGATACTTTTTTGGGGCCTGGTTAAATGAAGTTGTAAATTGTGCCACATTTTGCCAAGTGTCAGTTTTCTGGGAACAGAAATATATGAAAATAAATTCCCTTTCATGTTATAATTGGGTTTTATAGGGGATGTACAATTAAAGACACATCCCCTATCCATAGGATTGGAGGTAAGTGTCACACTACTGGTTTAAAACTGCCGGGTTCCTGAGTAATGAATGAAAGTTCTCTATTCTTTCTCCATGTGAATGATGTGCCAATGCACTTTTGTGACTGGAGCTTGATTCATTGCTATGGGGCTTCTGGGACTACAGTCTCTGTCTGGTGATCCTGTATCAGTGAATGGAGTGTTGGCCATGCAAGAGCACTGGTGCTTCATTCATATTGAGGTGACATGCTGGACTCTCAGTTCTCCATTCTGATGATTGCTCAGGCACCAGGCAGTTGGACCCCCAGAAATGAAAGGGGATAAGTGTCTTTAATGTGACAACCCATTAATTTACAGGGGTATAATATTTTCAGAAAACATGGTGCAAATACAAAAGTGGAGTGGTTTTTGTGCCTTAATGGGATATTCCCTTCTTCAGGATGTAAACTGCTACCTTATGTAAATTCAGGAGTTTTCTTAAAGGGATTCTACCACTAAACTAACATTTTTTCTAATTACCACGTCGGAATAGCCTTAAGAAAGGCTATTCGTCTCTTACCTTTAGAAGTGGTCTCCGCTGCGCCGTTCCTAAGAAATACCGGTTTTAACTGGTATACAAATGAGTTCTCTGCAGCAATGAGGGCGGGCCCCAGTGCTCAAACGGCGATGAACACGTCCCCATTGCTGCCCGAGAGCTCTTTCCAGTGCCGCCTCAATCTTCAGCTGCAACCCCGCCTCTTCTGTCTTTTCTGCCTCTTCGGTACTGAGCAACTCAGCATGTGATGTAGGGGTTAAAGTTATGCCACAGTCAATGTATATTTATAGAAATCATATGATCATATATATGGTTTCCAACATATGCATCATCATAAAGATCCAATCCCAAAGCAGTACCATATAATTCTGTAAATAGGACAAAAATTCTCTCTTGATCTCTTCATATTTCCCTGTAGTTTCACCATCCTCTTTATAAAGATTCCTCACCTTATCACTATCCTGCAGATTTTGAACTAGATCTGCTAAAAATTTCTATTAAGAAATCCTACTTAATTCCCAAAACTGGAAACTTCCCTTCCCAATTTCTTCATCCCTTCAATGACTTGCAATCAATGTGGACTGAATCGAAACAATCTATTTGTGTTGTGCCCCCCCCCCCAAGAATCCAGTTCTTAAAAATCAAATAGTGATCAAGACCCAGATTTGATTAATCCTTCTTCTTAATTCTTAATATCTTAGCCTTTGTTACTCTTTTTTTAACCTCTAAAAAAATTGCCTCTTAATTTGTGTATGCTTTTGAAAAATCCAGGCCTCTTTTTTCAAAACTAACATGTGTCACTTTATATGGGAATAACTTTGATATGCTTTAACTTACACAAGTGATTTTGAGATTGTTTTTTCGTGATGGATTGTACTTCATGTTAGTGCTAAACACTAATCAATATTTTTGTATTTATAAAAAAAAAATAGGAGTTTTGATGGAAATTTTGAAAAAAAAATATGACAATTTTCAAAATGTGAAATCATATCACTCAAATACATTAATAACTATTATCTACCATATCTCTGATTTATATTGGCATCATATTTTAATTGTCATTTAATTTATTTTGGACATTAGAAGGCTTTGAAGTGATTTTCCAGATTTACAGGAAAATTTCCCAAACTAAATTCTTTGGGACCACTTCAGTTCTGAAGGAGATTATAAAGGCCTCATGAATCACCCTATTTTCAAAACTGCAACTCTAAAAATTCAAAACAGCATTTGGGAAGTTTGTTAACCTTTTAAGCATTTCACATTAAACAAAAATGGAGGTGAAATTTAGACATTTCATTTAATATAATACATTTATTTAGCCCTAAAATTAACACATTCACTAAAGGGATAAAGAAGAAAATGCATCTCAAATTTTGTTATGAAATTTCTCCAGAGCACAGAAATACCCCCACATGTGAGTATAAATTGATGTTTGGGTACACGGCAGTGCTCAGAAGAGAAGGAGCAACACTGGGTGTTTAAAAAGCAGATTTTGCTGGAATATGTTTCAGGTGCCATCTCTGATTTGCAGAGCCCATAGTAAAATTACAGCACTGACAGGTCCTTCCTGACTGCCCTATAGTAAAATTATGTCGGGCAGTCAGGGAAGGTTTTCCCTGTCAGTGCCGACATAATGGAGCGGGTGTTAGCTGTATCTGACAGCTAGCACCCTCCTCCGTAACGCCCCCCCCCATCGGAGATGAGCTTCAATGGGGGGCTTTAACCCCTTGATTGCCGCGATTAAAGATGATCGCGGCAAACAAAGGGTTCCGCGATGTTGCAGGGATCCCCGGCACCCCCTGCGGCGAGATTGGGGGGTGCCGGTATGTGTACTCTGCAGCCTGGGGTCTGGCCAGTGACCCCAGGCTGCTTGATGCCCCCACATACCTGGGTGATCCTGTCGCCACGGAGGAAGTCAAGCTGTGTGTCTGCACAGCTTGACTTCCTGTTATAAACTGGGAGACTTGTGCAGCCTATGTTTCCCAGTGTATAACATTGATTCAACAATGAAATCATTGCTGAATCAAATGTCCTAAAGGGACACACGAAAAAGTGAAAAAAACAAGTGAAAAAAAGTGAAAATAAAGTATTTGCAAACAATGAATAAAGCCCCCAAAATTCCCCTTTTTCTAAAAAAAAAGAATTATATAAAAAAAAAACCCATAAAAATAAAAAAAACAATGCATATTTAGTATCACCGCGTCCGTAAAAATCTGTACAATAAAACTAAAACAATATTTAATGTACATGGAGAATGTTGGAAAAAGAAAACAGAAAAAACCCGCCATAAGAAATGATTTTTCGCCATCTCACCTCACAAAATATGCTATAAAAATGATCAAAAAGTCATATGCATGCCACAATAGTACCAGTAAAAAGCACAGGTTGTCCCGCAAAAAAATAAGCCCTCAACCAATACTGTCAACCAGAAAATAAAAATTTAACACCTCTCAGAAGATGGCGATTCAAAAAAGATTGATTTATGTCCCCAAATGTGTTTTTGTTCTGCAGAATTAGTATCACATAAAAAAATAATACAGATGAGGTAATCGTACCAACCCACAGAATAAAGCTCACATATTACTTATACTGTACGCTGCATGGCAAAAAATTTAAAAGGTAAAATGCAATGACAGAATTGATTTATTTTTTTAAATCCAACAAAAAAAAAAAGAGTTAATAAAATGTATTCAATAAGTTGTAGGCACCCAAAAATGGTGTCATTACAGAATGCATCTCATCCCGCAAACAACAAGCCCGTATATGGCCAAGTCATAAATAGAGAAGTAAAGAAAATATAGCATCTAGCAATGTGAACACAAAAAAAAAAACCAAAATCGCCAAATCATTAGAACACAACTGACTGCAGCAGGAAGGGACCGTATAAGCTGTGCGCAGTGGCGTAACTACCGTAGAGGCAGCGGAGGCGGCTGCCACAGGGCCTGGGCCATTAGGGGGCCCGGTGACAGCCGCTACCGCTGCAGTTTTTTTTCAATAGGCTGTTACGGGCCCTATTCACTTGCCGATCCTGGCTGGGCCGGGATCGGCAAGTGACACCGCGGGCCCTACAAAGGCTATCATTATACTTGGGGGTCTTTGCAGACCCCCGAGTATAATGATCGGCGGACCGGAAAGGTAAGGGAACATAAAAAACACTGTTACTTACCTCTCCGCGATCCTGCCAGGAAGCATGCCATGAACCCGGCATGCTTCCCGGGTCATGTTACGTCCGACGTCGTTAAAGAAGGATGTGAGTGCGGGCGACAGCCTAGGAGCCGGGGGACAGGTAAGAAACAGTGTTTTATTTTAATGTTCTTATTCCCCGGGTCTCCGATTATTATACTCTGGGGTCTGAAAATAATTGTTTATAGGTGTCCACAGTGGGGCATAATACTGTGTGCAGGGGCCACTATTGCGGTTAATACTGTGTGCAGGGGCCACTATTGGGGTTAATACTGTGTGCAGGGGCCATTATTGGGGTTAATACTGTGTGCAGGGGCCACTATTGGGGTTAATACTGTGTGCAGGGGCCACTATTGGGGTTAATACTGTGTGCAGGGGCCACTATTGTTGTTAATACTGTGTGCAGGGGCCACTATTGGGGTTAATACTGTGTGCAGGGGACACTATTGGGGTTAATACTGTGTGCAGGGGCCACTATTGGGGTTAATACTGTGTACAGGGGCCACTATTGGGATTAATAATGTGTGCAGGGGACACTATTGGGGTTAATACTGTGTGCAGGGGCCACTATTGAGTTAATACTGTGTGCAGGGGCCACTATTGGGATTAATACTGTGTGCAGGGGACACTATTGGGGATAATACTGTGTGCAGGGGCCACTATGGGGGATAATACTGTGTGCAGGGGACACTATTGGGGATAATACTGTGTGCAGGGGACACTATGGGGGATAATACTGTGTGCAGGGGCCACTATGGGGGATAATACTGTGTGCAGGGGCCACTATGGGACATAATAGAGTGTGGAGGAGGGGGTCGTTCGAGGTCTTCGGCGTCAGTTGGGATGGGGGGGGGCCCCATGTCAAAAGTTCGCCACGGGGCCCCGCCATCCCTAGTTACGCCACTGGCTGTGCGAGTGTATATCAGGGGACAACCCATATTTAGAACTTATGAGGAAAAAGCACCAGAAGTGACCCCCAAAGTGACTCCCCCAATCATAGGAGCTACTGGGACATAGTAGGGAATTTGGTGTTTGCAATGTTCTCCGCACAGCTTATATATTCCCTCCACCATCCACTGTGCAGTCACGTCTGGGATACTAATGCTCACTACACCCCCTGTTAAATTCTTTGGGTTTGCAGTTTTCAAAATGAGGTCACTCTTCTGGGGAATCCACTTTTCTAGTACCTTACAAGCTCTACAAACATGATATGGCGTTCAGATACCAAACATCTGAATCTGTACTCCAAAAGCCGCGTCTCGCTCTTTCCCTTCTGCGCCCTGCTGGGTGCCCAAACAGCAGTTTATGCCACATGTATGACACTGGTGTACCCAGGATAATGTACGTAATGTCATATGTGGTATAAACTGATATTAGGGCACAGCCGGACACAGAAGGGAAGAAGGGTTATTTCGTTTTTGGAGCACAGACAGTTTGGTTTTTGGATGACATGACAATTTTGCAGAGCTGAAACGCCAGTAAAGTGGAGTCTCCTGATATTTGACCTTATTTTGGTAACTACACCCCTGAAGGATTTATCCAGGGGTACAGAGAGCATTTTTAACCCCCTAGTGTTGCTATAACGTATTATCCATAAATGAATACGAAGCTGATTGTGAAAGGTGAAAATGACTATTTTTCCAGGAGTACGTAATTTCAGTGCATAATATGTTGTGCCCGACTTGTATCAGAGATGAACGCTCTAAAAACTGTTGTGCCCGGGATACCTGCGTAACAGTTTTTGGAGTGTGTATCTCTGCTGACATAAGTTGGGCACAACATATTGATCACTGAAATCTTTGGAAAAATTTTCATTTTTAACTTTTCATTATCAGCTACGATTTCATTTCTGGAAACTAAATAAATGCAACACTCAAGGGTTAAAAATGCTAGCTATGCAATTGATAAATCCCATCAGTGGGCTAGTGTCCAACATGGGGTGACATGTCTGCAGATTCCACTTTATTGGCAATTCAGGGGCTTTGCAAAAGTGGCATGACGTCCAAAAACCAAACTGTGCTCCAAAAACCAAAATATCGCTCCTTCCCTTCTACCCACATATGGCATTAAGTACGTTATCCAGGGTACACCAGTGTCATACATGTGGGCATACACCGCCATTTGGGTACACAGCAGGGTGCACATGTGAAGGACCGATATGTGCTTTTGGAGTTCAGATTTAGATTGTTGGTTTTTGGACTCCATGTCACATTTGCAGGGACCCTAAAATTGCCCCAACAAAATGGGGTCACTTCTTGGGGAATTCCAGTTTACTGTTGCCTCCAGGGCTCTGCAAAAACAACATGGTGCCCTGAAAGTCCCTCTAAATCTGTACCACAAAAGCTAAAAAGTGCAGTGCTCCTTCCCTTCTGAGCCCTGCTGTGTGACCAAGCAGCAGTTTACACCCACATATATAATTTTTTGACCCCGGGATGGCCCACTTAATAGTTTTAGGAGTGCAGATCTCTGACAACACAAAGTGGGTGCAACATATTGGGCACCGAAATGGCATATTTCTTTAAAAATTTTAATTTTCATTTTGTACATTAATTTCTGGGAAGCATTTTTAGGCTCAGAGTGATAATATGCCTTGATACATTCCTTGATGGGTGTAGTTTTTAAAATGGTGTCACTTTTGAGGGGTTTCCATTGTATTGATACTTTAAGGGCTCAGCAAATGTGACATGGCACCTGAAAACTATTCCAGCAAAATCTGCCCTCCAAAACCCAAATATCATTCCATTCTTTGCCCCACCACATACCCATACAGCAGATTATGACCACATATGGGGTATTGCCATGTTCAGGAGAAATTATTTAACCTTTAACCCCTTGTGAAAATGAAAACTTTGGGGATAAAGGGACATTTTAGTAATTTTTAGCCTACACATCCCAACGTTAGTAAAATCTGTGAAACGGCTATAGGGTCAAAATGCTCACTATACCCTTCAATGAATACCTTATGGGGTCTAGTTTATAAAATGGTGCCATTTATGGGGGGGGGTTTCAATTGTTTTGGTGACTCAAATCTTGTTTGAATGTGCTATGGGCCTAAAATATCTGCAAGCAAAATTTGTGTCTTGAAAACCAGTTGGTGCTTCCTTCTTTTTGGGCCCTACCGTGTGTCCATACATAGGATTAAGGTCACAAAGTGTGTATTTTTGAACACAGGAGAAATGGGGTCATCTATTTTTTTATTTTTTTTTTGTAATTCATTTCATGTGTTATGTGCAAAAAAAAGCCTATAAAATGACACCTTTGTGTAAAAAAAAAAAAATTTTTTTTTTTTACTTTGATGCAAATTATCTCAAAACTTATGGTGTCAAAGTACTCACTATACCCCTCAATGGATACCGTAAGGGGTCTAGTTTATAAAATGGGGTCATTTATGGGGGTTTTTTCAATTGCTTTGGTAACTCAAATCTTGTTCGAATGTGCAATGGGCCTAAAATATCTGCAAGCAAAATTTGTGTTTTGAAATCCAATTTGCACTCGATACCTCTTGGACCCTACTGTATGTGCATACATAGGACTAAGTCCACAAAGTGTACATTTTTTAACACGGAAGAAGTAGGTTTTTTTGCAGTCTGTTTCTTCTTTTTGATGTGTTATGTGCAAAAAAAACCCCCTGCCTTTAAAATGACACATATTTGAAGAAAATGAAAATGTAATTTTTTTTCGTCATTTCTAATAATTCTTGCAAAACAATATTTTTTTGATCAAAATGCTCACTATACCCCTCAAAGAATAACTGAAGGGGTCTAGTTTTCCAAATTGGGTCATTTAATGGGAGGTTCTATCATTATGCTATCTATTCCTGTCTGCAAACATAGCTTGGTACAGGAAAAAAATCCCATATTCAAAATTTCCAAAATTTGCTTATAAACTTGATAAAGTTACTCAAGTTACTCAAATATGCTAAAATTATTTCAAGTATGCTTGAAACACAAAAGGAACATTTGGAAATATATAACTACTAACTTTTTTGCCCTGCATTATATTCGTTTCATTTTCTGGACTTCAGGCATAGGGACAGACGTGCTGCTGAGGGCTAGGTAGGCATTAGCTTCAGCTAGGCAGGGAAAAACGGAAGAACAACAACTGCAGGGGGAGGAGTCAAGCTTTCCATGGACGGTGTGACCCCCAAAAACAGGGATACAGAGCTATTAGTTCTGGCTATATACGTGCAAACCAGCTTTTACAGGGGTGTCCACCCAAAAAATAGCAGGAATACAGAGCAGTTAGTTCTTGCTATATACGTTCAAACCAGCTTTTCTTAGGGGTGTCCCCACCACAAAATAGCAGGAATACAGAGCAGTTAGTTGTTGCTATATACGTGCAAACCAGCTTTTCTTAGGGGTGTCCCCACCACAAAATAGCAGGAATACAGAGCAGTTACCTCCTGCTATATACGTGCAAACCAGCTTTTCTTAGGTGTGTACCCCTACAAAATAGCAGGAATACAGAGCAGTTAGAACCAGCTATATACGTGCAAACCAGCTTTTCAGCTGCTCTGTATTCCTGCTATTTTGTGGGGGGACACCCCAAAGAAAATCTGGTTTGCACGTATATAGCCAGTTCTAACTGCTCTGTATTCCTGCTATTTTGTCGGGGGACACCCCTAAGAAAAGCTGGTTTGCAAGTATATACGAAGAACTAACTGCTCTGTATTCCTGTTATTTTGTCGGGGGACACCCCTAAGAAAAGCTGGTTTGCAAGTATATACGAAGAACTAACTGCTCTGTATTCCTGTTATTTTGTCGGGGGACACCCCTAAGAAAAGCTGGTTTGCACGTATATAGCCGGTTCTAACTGCTCTGTATTCCTGCTATTTTGTGGGGGGGACACCCCGAAGAAAAGCTGGTTTGCACGTATATAGCCGGTTCTAACTGCTCTGTATTCCTGTTATTTTGTACACTTATGAATATGGCCGCACTTTGACCAGTATATCAGGCACAATGGTGTAGGTTTCAAAGAACCTTTGCACCAACAAGTTGAAAACGTGGGCCATGTGTGGACTATGTTTGAGTCTGGCAAGCTCCAGATCTGCTACCAGGTTCCGGCAATTATCACATACCTTCCCTGTCACAAAGTCGTCTGGTAGCTCCTGCAATTCGGGAAGTGGTTCAACAGAGGGAGAGACAGTAAAAGGACCTGAAAATAGATCCTGGGAGGGGGAAAGGGTGGGATGAATCTGTTGGGAAGATTGGGCATGTTGGGAGGAAGGAGGGTCAGACTCTTGGGTATGAACACGACTGCAGGTAGTGGCTGACTGGCTGGTGGAAATACCCCTGCAAGCATTATCTGCTAGCCATTGTAACACCTGTTCCTGGTGCTCGGGCCTTGTCTGCATTGTACCCTGCACCCTGCTTAACACAGCGGTCATATCAGGAATTGTGATGAGCGCATGATAATGTTTCTAGTCCAGTGGAAAGGATGGGATAGGATTTCACATAAGTCTCCCACCCATGGAAACTCATGGTGCAGAAACTGAGGGAGCTGACTTTGATGAACCCTTGGGTTTTGGAGATGGAACTCCATCAAAGGTCTCTGCTGCTCACACACCCTGCTCAACATATGGTATCTAGGGTTTCAGCATGTGGTGACCGCGCACAACAGCCGGTGCTTTGGGCAGATGTAGGCGTTGCTACAGTGTATTGAGGCTAGCAGCAGCTACTGTAGACTTGCTAAAGTGGGCCCACAAGCACCACACTTTAACTAGTAGCTCGTGTAAATCGGGGTATGTTCTTAGAAATCATTGCACCAATAATTTGAAAGCGTGGGCCATGTGTGGACCGTGTTTGAGTCTGGTAAGCTCCAGATCTGTTACCAGGTTCCGGCCGTTATCACATACGCCAACCTTCCTGGGCCCAGGTGCAGCGGGTCAAAAAACATTGCCATATCATCCAGGATGGCATTCCTGACCTCAGAGGCAGTGTGCTGTCTGACCCCCGAGCTGATGAGCTTCAGCACGGCCTGCTACGTCTCCCCACGCCAGTGTTGCAGCGTTTCCAGCTCGTAGCTGGGGTAGATTTAACGGTGGCAGAGGAGGAGGAGGAGGGTGGTGTTTCAGCACTCCTTCCAGGAATATTGGGTGGGGAGACAAGGCAGGCTGCCACAGTTTGCAACCCGGTCCCAGCCTCAACTACATTCAGCCAGTGTGCAGTGATTGAGATGTAGCGTCCCTGACCACATGCATTTGTCCAGCGTTGGTGGTCAAGGGGAACTTTGTGTGAAGCGCAGAACTTAGGGCCTACCTGATGTTACAGGACACGTGCTGGTGCAAAGCTCAACTCACCCTAAGGGCCAAAAAAACTGCTGGTGAATTTTGTTCCATTCGAAAGGACTCTGTGTTTAGATTTGTTCTCAGTCGCAGCTCCAGAACATGCCTTTGAAGGCAAGGTTTCCTTTAGTGGCTCCATCTCAGCAGGATGATGATGGTGAAGCTTGGTTAAATCTGGTGACAGAAGGGAAAGTAGTTTCTGATCTACATCTAAAGTACTGGAGCATGTTGTTTGGACTATTTACACCTGATCAGAACCCTGTAGGGGTAATGTAGAGTCTGATATTAAAGGACCATTACCGGTAGTAGTGGTTGCAGCCAATTCTCCACCTTTGCGGTCCTCTAAATAAAAATTACCCCCAGGACTTGATTCCAAAATGTTATCAATTTCCCAATCACAATCAAGGTCAGTGTCTGGGTCCTCAGTCCAATCCACTGCATCAATCCCACACAATGAGAGTGATGGTTCTTCTAACCACCGTTTTAGGGGCTAACAATTTTAAAGGGGCTAACACTCTGCTGGTGCAAGGCTTTACTCACTCCAAGGGCCAATAACACTGCTGGTGCAAGGCTCAACTCACCCAAAGGGCAAAAAACTCTGCTAGTGCAAGGTTGAACTAAGTTAAAGGGCCTAAAACTCTGCTGATAAGAGGCTGAAGTCACCTAAAAGGCCTCAATCTCTGCTCGTAGCTCAGCTTAAGGGCCTCTAACTTACCGGTAATTTGGAACGGCTCACGTTAAGGGCCAGAAAAGTGAATTTTGGAAGGTCTTACCATATCAAACACACACACACACATCCACAATGACAGTTCAGGGTGGTTACTGTTGGACTTCCCATTGCCTATTCCATCTGTGGTTGTCATGGGCAACGTGATTTAAAGGGGTGCTTGTTAATGTTTCTTTAGCTTAAATTTTGGTTTCTGTCCATCCAATTGGGAAAGAAAGAAGGTTTCCAGGTATTTTCCCACTTTGATAGAGGTTTTTTTGAGTGTGGAAAGTGTGTAGTTGATAGGCTGTGATGGTGGGGTAAAACTGTGACTTGGGCTTGTTAGATGCCCCCAGGCATGCTTCCCCTGCTGTCCCAGTTGCATTCCAGAGGTGTTGCCATCATTTCCTGAGGTGTCATAGTGGACTTGGTGACCCTCCTGAGGTGAATAGTGGGTTCCCATTGTTCCCTATAGACTATAATAGGGTTCGATATTCATTCGAATAGTCAAATATTGAGCGGCTATTCGAAACGAATAACAAATATTGAATATTTTACTGTTCGCTCATCTCTAGTTTCCACTTTTAACAACTAATATACATTTATTTGCATTTTTTCATAAAACATTCACTTTAAATTAAAATTGCATGAAGGTGGCTGTTCGTATACAGTACCAAGTGGCATTGAGACAATGTATGTATGGGGGGGTTGGATGCTTTTTTAATGTTGCAATTTAGCTTTGATTTATCCATCTCAAAACTGTGAAAATTGCTCTGGCTACTGGAGGTGCAAAATTTCCAGAGACCCTTGGCAGCACCGCACTTTCTCCTGACCCACCAAATGATCCCATTTTGGAAAGTAAACCCCCTCACAGAACATATCAAGAGGTATAATGAGCAGTTTGAACCCACAGCAGTTTCACAGATTTTATTAATATTGGGATGTGAAAATGAAAAATTACTTTTTTATCCAATAAACCATCAATTTAGTCCCAATTTTTTTATTTTCGCAAAAGGATAAAGGAGAAAAAGCTCCCTAAAGTTCTCTAAACAATTTCTCCTAAAGACGGCAATACCCCATATGTCGTTGTAAACTGCTGTATGGGTACATGGTGGGGCTCGGAATGGAAAGACCACTAATTGGCTTTTAGAGGGCAGATTTTGCTGGAATAGTTTTCAGTTGCCATGTTGCAATTGCAGAGCTCCTAGAGTACCAATAAAAGGGAACTCCCCCCCCCCCAAAAAAAAAAAAATGACCCCATTTTAGAAACTATACCCTTCAAGAAATTTATCAAGGGGTATTATCATTTTGAGCCCAAGAGTGCATTTCAGGGTTCTGCAATAGTGTAATGGTGTTCTTAAACCAAATAGCAATCCTTCCTTTCTGTGCCCTAATATCAGTTTATACCCACATATGACATTAAGTACAGTATTCTGGGCACATCAGTGTCATATATGTTGGCATAAACTGTAGTTTGGTTACACAGCAGGGCGCAGAAGCGAAGAGAGCTGGTGAATTGCTAAATTATTGAGATGATAAAACTCCTTTTAAGGACTCAGTATTTAACGGGTATTGTCCATAGGATTGGCACATAGTAAATGTGGTGCCAATATTCAAAAAAGGGTCTAAAAGTGAGCCTGGTAACTATATTTTTGTAAATAATCATGTTCATACTGACCAAGGTTGATGTATCTTTTTATCAACCTATGAAACTATTACTGTTCTACTAACTTAACAGATAGAGTACGCCATGGTCCCAGTAGAACTCCAGGATCCTATAACCTTCTAACATTGTAAGACCAGTAATCAAACTCTACTCAGTCTCCCATGTAGATACTACACAGTCATGCTAGAAGAATCTTTCTGAAAAAGTAGTAGTTTTAACTCGAAAGAGTACTTATTTTCATGAAAATGATTTATGCAAATGTGATATAAGCCCTTGCTTTTATAGAAACAATTGTAAAATGAAATATAATGTTTTCACATAGTTCTGGTTTACTCTGAACAAGTATTTTGTGCCACACTAAAGACACACACCATTAATAAATCTGCTGTTTTTAAGACATCTCATAAAGTGCCCACTGAAGAATAAAGTTTCTAAAACCCATAATAAATTTGAAGTGTTATGTATGGCAGAATTACATTTTGTTCCATCCATCTACTCATATATTTTCCAAAATAGGAGGAATACAATCCCTGTATGAAAATTTTCTAAGGTTACTTCTCTTTTGCTGACTATTGAGGTCCATTTTATACGTGTGAATCCAAAAGTCGTGCATTTTTGAAAGTGCAGCTTTTTTTTGTATAATGTGTAGATAAGAATACACAAAATCTAATAAACTTTTCTAGAAGGACCGAGAATATAAGTATCCCTTTATGAAATGTACAAAATGGCATAATAGAGACAGAACCAAACATGCATACAATGACGTAAGTACTGGTAGTGGCTGCCACAGGGCCCGGGACATTAGGGGCTCGGCGTCAGCTGCTACCCCAGCATTTTTTTTCTTTTCTTTATAGGCCATTACCAGCTGGAGTTACTCCAGCCGGTAAAGAGCCCTATTTACTTACCGATCCTGGCGGTGGCCGGGATCAGTAAGTGATGCCACGAGCCCAACAAACATCATTATTATACTCAGGGGTCTTTTCAGACCCCCGAGTATAATGATTGGAGGTACAGGGAAGGTAAAGTAACATAAAAAACCATGTTAGTTACCTTTCCACGCTCTGGGCAGGTTCGGGCCTACTTCTGGACGCTCCCTGACGTCACATGACCTGGGACGCAGGTCCCGGTCATGTGATATCCCAGGTTATGTGACGTCCCGGACATTATTGAAGAAGGCCGGCATCCGAGCTGGGGCTAGGTAAGTGACCGTGTTTTTTATGTTGGTATCCCCTCTCGGCCTCCCATTATTATACTCTGGGGTCTGAAAAGACGTTATGGGGAATAATACTGTTTGCAGAAGCTACTATGGGTGCAGGGGCCATTATGGGTTGTGATACAGTGTGCAGGAGCCACTATGAGGCATAATACTGTGTGCAGGGACCACTATGGGGCATAATAGTGTATACAGGGACCACTAAGGGGAATAATAGAGAGCACAGTAATGTGGGGGGGGGGTCGGTCGGGGTCTTCGGCGGGCGTCGGTTGGGGGGGCCCTATATCAAAAGTTCGCCACAGGGTCCCGCCGTTCCGAGTTACTAGAGATGAGCGAATGGAGTTCGATGGAATTGGTATTTGATCGAATATCAGGCTGTTCGAGGTATTCGATTCCAATCGAATAACACGTGGCAAATGCAGTAAAAATTCGAATCCCCTCCCACCTTCCCTGGCGCTTTTTTTTTTTTGCACCAATAACTGTGCAGGGGAGGTGGGACAGGACCAACGACAACATAGGCATTGAAAACAAAATTGGAAAAACCCATTGGCTTCCGAAAACATGTGACCTCTGATTCATAAGAAAAGTGTCGGCCATCATCATCTCATTTTCATTTTCGAGTGATAGGGAAAGCTTGTTCTCAGTGTGTGAAACATACAGTGAACCCGCCAATCATGCAGCAGGGTAGCAGCAGGGGACGTGAGCGAGGATGTGGACATGGATATCCAGCTGGTTATCCAGTCCAAGATCCAGGTACTGGAGAGGGGCTGCCAGCAGTACCCCTCGTTAGTAGCAGCAGGGGACGTGGGCGAGGATGTGGATGTGGATATCCAGCTGGGTATCCAGTCAACAGTCCAGGTACTGCAGAGGGGCTGCCAGCAGTGCCCCTCATCAGTAAAAGCAGGGGATGTGGGCAAGGACGTGGACATGGATGTCCAGCTGGGTATCCAGTCCACAGTCCAGGTACTGGAGAGGGGCTGCCAGCACCCAATTCACTCATCATCCTCCTCCTCCTCCTCCAATCCCAGCTGCTTCACCCTAATGTAATTCTTAAAAAAATTTAATTTTTAAAAATTTTTAATTAATTTTTCATGGATACCCCCAAGGGCCTGCAATGCAATTTTTAGGGCTCCAGCCCAAGGGCCTGCAAAATAATTTTTTAGGGCTCCCCCCAAGGGCCTGAAAATTAATGTTTTAGGGCTCACCCCCAAGGGCCTGAAATCTAATTTTTTAGGGGTCACCCCAAGGGCCAAAAAATAAAACACTGCTGCTGCATGGCTCTAGTCACCCCAAGCGCCAAAAAATAAAACACTGCTGCTACATGGCTCTAGTCACTCCAAGAGCCAAAAAAATAAAACACTGCTGCTTTATGGCTCTAGTCACCCCAAGAGCCAAAAACACTGCTAGTGCAAGGCTCAACTAACCTCAAGGGCCAAAAACATTGCTGGTGCAAGGCTCAACTAACCTCAAGGGCCATAAACACTGCTGGTGCAAGGCTCAACTAACCTCAAGGGTCAAAAACACTGCTGGTGCAAGGCTCTATTCACTCCAAGGGCCAAAAACACTGCTGGTGCAAGGCTCTATTCACTCCAAGGGCCAAAAACACTGCTGGTGCAAGGCTCTACTCACTCCAAGGGCCAAAAACACTGCTGGTGCAAGGCTAAACTAACCTCAAGGGCCACAAACACTGCTGGTGCAAGGCTCAACTAACCTCAAGGGCCAAAAACACTGCTGGTTAAAGGCTCTACTCACTCCAAGGGTCAAAAGCACTGCTGGTGCAAGGCTCTACTCACTCCAAGGGCCAAAAACACTGCTGGTGCAATACTCTACTCATTCCAAGGGCCAAAAACACTGCTGGTGCAAGACTCAACTAACCTCAAGGGCCAAAAACACTGATGGTGCAAGGCTCAACTAACCTCAAGGGCCAAAAAGACTGCTGGTGAATTTTGTTCAGTTCCAAAGGACTCTGTGTTCAGATTTGGCTCAGTTCCAGAACATTCCTTTGAAGGCAAGGTTTCCATTAGTAGCTCCATCTCAGCAGGATGATGATTATGAAGCTTGGTTAAATCTGGTGTCGGAAGGGAAAGTGGTTTTTGATCTACATCTAAAGTACTGGAGCATGTTGTTTGGACTATTTACACCTGATCAGAACCCTGTAGAGGTAATGTAGGGTCCGATATTAGAGGACCATTACCGGTAGTAGTGGTTGCAGCCAATTCTCCACCTTTGCGGTCCTCTAAATAAAAGTTACCCCCAGGACTTGATTCCAAAATGTTATCAATTTCCCAATCACAATCAAGGTCAATGTCTGGGTCCTCATTCCAATTCACTGCATCAATCCCACACAATGAAAGTGATGGTTCTGGAACCACCGTTTTAGGGGCTAACAATTTTAAAGGGGCCAACACTCTGCTGGTGCAAGGCTGAACTCACCCAAAGGGCAAAAATCTCTGCTGGTGCAAGGCAGAACTAAGTTAAAGGGCCTAAAACTCTGCTGTAAGAGGCTGAAGTCACCTAAAGGGCCTCAATCTCTGCTGGTAGCTCAGCTTAAGGGCCTCTAACTTAATTTGGAAGGGCTCACGTTAAGGGCCAGAAAAGTGAATTTTGAAGGTCTTACCACATCACACGCACACACACACATACACAATGACCGTTATGGGTTGGTACTGTTGGATTTCCCATTGCCTATTCCATGTGTGGTTGTCATGGGCAACGTGATTTAAAGGGGTGTTTGGTAATGTTTCTTTAGCTTAAAATTTTGGTTTCTGTCCATCCAATTGTGGAGCAAAGAAGGTTTCCAGGTATTTTTCCTCTTTCAGGGCCCCTTCACATGGAGTATAGGCTGGCTGATTCTGAACGTGTAAACATTCCAAATCAGAGGCATTTAAAACAGATGCCATTGCTTTCTATGGGAGCCGGCATACGTGCGCTCGCCATAGAAATGAATGGGCTGCTTTTGTCCATTCATTTCAATGGGGAGCGCACGTATGCCGGCTCCCATAGAAAGCAATGGGATCTGTTTCAAATGCCGCTGATTTGGAACATTTACACGTTCAGAATCAGCCAGCGTATACTCCGTGTGAATGGGCCCTCATAATGGTTTTTTTGAGTGTGGAAAGTGTGTAGTTGATAGGCTGTGGTGGTGCGGAAAAACTGTGACTTGGGCTTGTTAGATGCCCCCAGGCATGCTTTCCCTACTGTCCCAGTTGCATTCCAGATGTGTTATCATTTGCTGAGGTGTCATAGTGGACTTGGCGACCCTCCTGAGTCGAGTTTGAGATTCCCCTGAAACAAACGTTTGAATAGTCGAATATTGAGGGGCTATTCGAAACGAATATCTAATATTTCACTGTTCGCTTATCTCTACTAGTTAGGCCACTGCATGCATACATATATATCATTAGCAATAATGTGCATTGAATTTTTCCAGATAATTAACTTTTCTAGCATTGTAAACCACAGCGTTTTTTTTTTCTCTGCTGCATTTATTATAACAAACATGGTATCAAGGAAATAGATAAAACATCATAAGACAGTATAATTCCCTATGACCAAGTCAATCAGCATTTGTATTCCAAAGTCCATATAATAACAGAAGAAACAGAAGAAACGAACCACAGAATACTCAAAATATATACCAACATATACATTTATTAAATACACAAACTTAACAAAATTACATTAAAAGTTAAAATGGTGTTAAGTATCACAATACCAACAGACAAGAGTGGGCACGTTACAGACAAGGTAAGTAATGGACCATGGGTAAGTATTACCCAGTTACGCTGGTTTACTATTCACTAATGCCATTTAGTACTAGGTGGTTGCTTACCGGTGGATTTTCCTTCCCACTTTCTTTAATATGTTTTTTGGCTCCTTTTGTATTTGGTACATTCCGGCCCTAAAGCATATATGACCTCGTACCTGGGACGATAATAAAGCAGCTTATATGTGTATTACAGTTTGTTTAGGATCCTCATTATGGGACCCACATGTATGTTTCCATGCGGTTTTTTACTAACTTGACTTATATATGTTTGTTGGGGTCCTAATGTTGGATTGTACTTCCCTGGTCATATCACTGAACTGTGTATTTTCTGTGCCTTGGAGATATATATACTTGTGCATTTATGAATTAAGATTTTTTCCATTTAGATTTCTTCCATTGGAGCAATCTAACTACCTAAATATACTTACCCATGGTCCATTGCTTACCTTGTCTGTATTGTGCCCACTCTTGTCTGTTGGTATTGTGATACTTGTCACCATTTTAACTTTTAATATAATTTTGTTAATTTTGTGTATTTAATAAATTTATATGTTGCATTTATTTAACAGTAGAGATGGATGAATCAGTGTTTACCGACCCCCAGAATATTCCAAATAGTTTTCACAAAACCGAACAAATGAAGATTTGTCTAAAACGGGCGCCATATTATACTTTGTGGTCTCTTCATACTCACCTTCTATTACCTCTTTTGGCCCTCTTCGTGGCGTCCAGTGCTCCTCCATGACATCATCAGCCCATGCTCAATGCTGAGGCCTGTGATTGGACCTCATTGGTGAACTGTGCACCCTGAGCGTCATGACATCTATGTTTTAACCCTTTCCCGACATCCGCTGTACTAGTATGCGCATGCCGGGTGTGTAACTATTGCAGCCGGCCGGGAGCCGGGCGGCCGCAATAGCCGCCGGGTGTCTACTGTTTTACGCATTAACTCTTCCGGCACCTCGGTCAAAGCTGACTTAGGTGCCATTTTCCCGGCGGCACCATTTTCCTGGTGATCGCCGGCACCCAGAGTAAGCTATGACAGCCGGGAGCCTTGTAAAGGGTCCCTGGCTTGTCATTACATTGCTTCTATAGCAGGCTATGCTTCTTAGCCTGCAATAGAAGTGCCGGTACTTTGCAATGCATTAGCATTGTAATGCATTGCATTAGTGATCAGATACCCTAGGGTTCAAGACCCCTAGGGGGTCTAATAAATGCAAAAAAAAATAAAAAAAAAGTAAAAAAAATATAAATTTTTTTAAAAAAAGTATTAAAAATTCAAATCATCCCCCTTTCCCTAAAACACATATAAAAGTAGTTAAATGCTGTGAAACACATACATGTTAGGTATCGCTGTGTCTGAAATCGCCCGCTCTACAAATCTATAAAAATATTTTTCCTGTACGGTAAACGCTGTAACGGGAAAAATAATCAAAAGTGCCAAACCGCCGTTTTTTCACTGTTTTGACTCTGATAAAAATTTGGATAAAAAGTGATCAAAGCAAAAGCATTTCCCGAAAATGGTAGAACTAAAAAGTACACCCGGCCCTGCAAAAAAAGACACCCTATTCATCCCCTTACACGGACGTATAAAAAAGTTATGGCTGTCAGAATATGGCGACTTTTAGAAAAAAAATTTTTTAACACAGTTTTGGATTTTTTTAAAGGGGTTAAAATGTAAATAAAACCATATAAATTAGGTATCCCCGTAATTGTAACGAAACACAGAATACAGGGGACAGGCCATTTTGGCTGCACAGTGAACGCCGTAAAACTGAAGCCCGTAAGAAAGTCGCAGAAATGCACTTTTTCTTCAAATCCACCCCATTCTGAATTTTTTTCCAGTTTCCCAGTACATTATACAGAATAATTAATGGCGGCATCATGAAGAAAAAAATTTGTCCCCCCAAAGATTAAGACCTCATATGACTCTGGGAGCAGAGAAATAAAAAAGTTATGGGGTTTAGAAGAAGGGGAGTCCTGAATCAGGGACCTGAGCTGCCAAACTTGAAACAAATCTTGGGGTACACCCAATTTGTAGCCTTAGTCTCACACTGCTAATTTTGGGCCAAGAAAAGCAATCTGCATATTGGAGAGATTTACCATTCTTTTTTTCTCAACTGTAATTTTTATTTAAAGGATTTTTGAAAACAGTGTATAAAACAAGATAACAATAAAGACAAAATAAGGGTTGGACGGGTGATACCCCCTGAGCCCAAACAAGGAAACACAGAACACACTAGGGGGAAAACCGACCAACAGAGTCAGGAGGGAGAAAAAAAAAAGGGGGGGGGGGGAGAGGGTGGGGAAGGAGAGGGAGTATCTAGGGTCAGAGACAGTACATGTCCCAGGGGGACCAAATGGAGTTAAAGGCATCTAGGTTATTGTTTAACGAGGACCTTTCATGGTCCGGGGCACAGGCAGTTCTATATACGGCTGGAAAGTTGACAGTGCGCTTTCCCGATCTGTGCCCCGGGTAAAGCGCTATTGGTCCCGATACCGTAGCGCT
This sequence comes from Leptodactylus fuscus, assembly GCF_031893055.1. Classification (NCBI taxonomy): domain Eukaryota; kingdom Metazoa; phylum Chordata; class Amphibia; order Anura; family Leptodactylidae; genus Leptodactylus; species Leptodactylus fuscus. Next base: position 181,695,757 of record NC_134269.1, on the reverse strand, counting down.
TTACAGTCAGAAGGGCGTTTCTGACAGTTAGCCAGGGACGCTCTTCTGCCCAGCAGCGCCTATCGCACTGTAGAGTGTGAGCGGGGAAGAACGCCCCCTCCCTCTGCTCACAGTGCTCGTCCATAGACGAGTATTATCAGGAGGGGAGGGGGCATTCCTCTTTAAAGTAGCGGTCAAGAACTCAAGGCATCTCACATCCTTAATCCGAGCCAGAAATTCAGTGATGGATGGGGGGGTCGTGCACCGCCAATGTTTTGTGATGAGGGTCTTAGCGGCAGTGCAAAGATAAAGAAATAGTCTGGAGGTCTTTCTACCCAGGTGCCTGAGAGGAAGGTTCAGAAGATAAACTAGGGGATCTAAAGGGACCCCCTGTATAAAGAGAGCATCAGTCAAGACACTGACCTCCCTCCAGAAGCCCAGGATAGAAGATTTACCATTCTAAATGCAGCTTGACTGAACAGAACTCAGAACATCAATTCAACCAATCCACCAGATAAATCAGAGCTTGCTGATCTGTCCTACTGCGGGTGCCCCACTGATGCCAAAAATGGATCCTGTGTCCTCTTGTGTAAATGAACTGGTAATCCATGCATGTGTATTGCCACTCAAATCATTCTCCATGGTATTGCTGGAGATTACAGCGCGCAACTATCTCGCTCTCCTATAGTAGAATGAAAGGAGTGGCAAAATACACATGACTTGGGGCAGCATTCACAAGGGGGAGACAGGACCCCTTACTTGGTATTATTGAGTGTCCCAGCGGTCAGAAACCCTCCAGTCAGGAAGTTATGACCTATCCTACTTTTGTGGCACCACCCCTTTAAGTAAAAATAATCAATATGATTTACTTTTTCAAAGCTGTTAAGCAATCTGTTTGCCATTCATTTTAATAGGCATTACTTATCCTTCACTGATGTCTTGAAAACTGAAACCTCTAGTTATAAAGAAGCATCCTTGTTCATTATAATGCCTGATAGACAAATCATTTACAAAAACAGCATTTAATGGGCAGCCAATGAATAATCAATGGCTTACTTTTCATCTGAGTGTGAAAACGAGAATAATTTAATACACTGTCCCTCTGGTAAGGACCGTGGCCTTGGGTTCCATTTCTATTCAAGGCTGATTTATTAGTGTAACAGATACCTAATGTAAACATATGATCAATGAGCACATCATTGTTGATAATAACCCCCCACCGATTTACTCCTGCAGTCTAAAACGTGATCCCCAAGGCTATGGGCAGCTAAGACTTCATTCTATTTTTCCTCTCTGCAGCATTTACCCTGGCCATTCGTTCAGACCAGTAGGTCTGCAAGTAATTTTATATGCAGCAGAGAGTGAGTGGAATTGATTTTTCACTCAGCACTCAGTTCCCATCTGAATAATTATCAATTTTACTGCCTCATAAAGGGAAGAGTCAAAATTTCAAATCAATTCAGAAGAGCTTTTGAAAGCACAGAAAATATGCAGAAGAAAAAAAAGGTCAGAATTGTCAGTGACCTCGGGAGATGATGTCAGACAGTACTATACTGAACAGCTGACATCAGAGGCCCTCAATGAATATCCCTAGTACTAATGCAAATCATATTTATGCTGACTACTAGAGAGACCATTCATTAATATTTAAAAACAATATCTAAGAGCTTGAATTCAAAATAAATACAGTGTATTCCTTTGGTAATGAGTTTAATAAAGATGTATCACTGCTTAGCCATATGTTGTAAAACTGAGGGATTACAAAGTACCATTCATGTTACAATGAAACAAAACATTTGCTATTAATACAAGTATTAACAGAGGTATAATAAAAAATGCATTTAAAAGATTTATCTAGAACATAAGAAACAGTATATACTATATAAATATTTTTTAAGTAGTAAAACATAGAAAAAAGCTAAAGAAATTTGATATCGCCATAATCATACTGACTTGTAGAATAAAGGTAACAGGTCATTTTGATTGCAGTCTAAATGCTGTAAAATTAAACTAAGAAAATAAATGGGAGGAAAGGCCTTTTTTTGTTTCACCCCACAAGTAATTTTTTAAAATTTTTTTCCATATTGTGGGGTACTTAGCTAAGTAGCAGCAATGGTGTGGACCCAACCAGTCATAGACAGGGACACAAAATCTGTAGCAAACATGTTTATTTAGAAAAAAAAAAACAGCAAATTAAATAAACTTCAGGTACAAAATAAGCAATGTAAAATACAGCCTCAAACAAAAACCTGCTTGTCTAAGCACTAACTAAACACTAAAGTAAAGTACTTGCTATATGTGTAGCTTACTACCAACCACGTGAATAAACAAATATAGCGCAATACAATCTCAATAGACTGGGTGCTTGTTTGGGGCCACCCCATTCAAAATTATTAGGCTATGCCCCTGCTTTACCGAAAGTATCCATCTAAAATCACCATTATTCGCCCACACACAGTATATCACTCCCTTTATTGACAATATATTTTATTTTATTCAGTAGACAACACACTGTATACTGCCCCCTTTTATGTCCCCATGCAGTATATTGGCCCACACAGTATATTTTCCCCTTTACTGGACCCCATATAGTATATTGCCCCATTAACCATCTCCTGCTTTCTATATCTTGGGCTGTTTGCATAGGATTCCCATCTAGACTCTTGATACTATTTTTCTTACCAGTTGTAACAATGACTTACCAGGAATAAGACATTTAAACCCAGGTCCGTCCTAGACAATCACAAGAATACAATTATTCCCAGGTTTACTATATAGACTCACAAGAATAAATCTATAGTGGTCATAATATATAGATAATAATAATACATAAATATCCAAAACAGTAATACACCACAGATGAACAGAGTGAAATCCCCTATCAGCCAATCTGTGCTACCCTCTACCAACCACAGATGGTCAAAATTTTTGTTAACAAATAATGATTCTTACCTGGTGAGCATCTTAACCTTGTTGATCCCAGGCAGAGATCTCCATTCATGGGATGTCAATATAGTTTCCATTTTGAAGAACCAAGTTCTGTCAGTGCATAATTTAATTTCTCATTTGCTGGTGAGGCTCAAACTGTCTCTTTGCTTATCTGTGAGTCCAAAGTAGTATTAGTTTGCCCAGTACACTAAGAGAAGTTAACACACACGTCTAGTAAAGGGAAGCTAACGATTCAACCTCAAATACAAAGCTTATCAGTACTTCAACAAGAGACATTTCACAGATAAAAATCACATAATTACTGACATGTTCCAAGTACCCAAAGTACAGTAATAATATAGTATATAGATAAACCATTTTGATGAATAGAGAATGGAGCTGAAATGGAGCGCAAAATGGATATGCAAAGTTCATGCATGCCTTAAAAAAGGGTTGTCCAGGATAAATACATATTGTAATTATAAGACCCCCATGCCTGAGTCCTCCAACTATCTAAATTACATATATTATGAATGCTATTTTGTTTTTCTGTAATATACATATGTCATGTGACCTGCACATACCCATTTTTTCCCTTTCCATTGCTGTTTTGGGGACTCAGTCTAGTAGATATCCGCACCCACCACATCAGTGGGATTTACCCACACCCCAGCCCCATTATACTTACCTGTTCTTCCTGTCAGTTCCAGACCCTGGACATCAGCAGCGGCTGGCACCTCCTCTTTGTAACGTGTGCCAGCTGCCCACACATGGGCAATACAGTGAAGGGCAGCCTTCACACGTCACAAATAGGAGGTGCTGGCCAGTGAGGTACAATGTAATGGCAGGGACCATTGTGAAGCATATTATACTGTGCAGAGGCCACTATGGAGCTTATTATACTGTGAAGGAGTGAGAAACAATCATGTTGGTTTCAACCCGCGCCATTTCCACTTGCTAATCCTGGGACGTTGTACAAAGTTACAAAACGGTACCTCCATCAGCATTGACTGGGATCAATGTGGGCACTCATCTTAGGCATTGCCAGCAGGTCTCCGCTGAATAATATTTAAACTCCCGACATCTGACGTAATATTACAGTAGATGTCAGGAAAGGGTAAAGGGACATTAGGATGTAACAATAACTTTTTTTTCCATCATTGACATTCTTTTTTTTGTAATGTATATTACTGTAGATATCTTCATTAGGCATAATGAGCTCCACTGGTGCAAATGCTACTTATTGCATTGTATCTTGTGTAATGTATGCTTTCCTGGAATAATCATTTGAGGCGTGCAGTTTGCCTCAAAATGGCAAATTTGGAAGCCCAGATTCCGGATCTAAGATAAGATAAGATAATCCTTTAATAGTCCCACAGTGGGGAAATTTTAGTATGTTACAGCAGCATAGTAATACAGATACAGGATAATACACAGTAATATATTATGGAAGTAGGCACACATAAGCTGAGAAGATATACTAGGAGTCTATAGCAGCTAAGGAACAGAAGAAGAAAGAAGTAAGACTACATAATCATAATCATTAGTCTTCTGTGCGGAGTGATCTTGGCTTGGTCTGATGTAGATTATACAGCCTGATCGCATTTGGAAGGAAGGACTTTCAATAGCGCTCCTTCTCACACTTGGGGTGAAGCATATGTTCACTTACAGTGCTGCTAAGTGCCATCAAGGTCTCATACATGGGGTGAGATTTGTTCTCCCACATGGAGCTCACCATGGACAGTATCCTTTTGTCACCCACCAGCTGTACTGGGTCCAGGGGGCTCCCTACGACGGAGCTGGCCCTTCTGATCAGCCTGTCAAGTCCATTTCTGTCCCTGGTTGAAATACTGCTCCCCCAGCAGGCCACACCAAAAAAGATGGCTGAAGCAATCACAGAGTTGAAAAAGGCTCTAAGAAGTGGCCCCTGGACTTCGAAGGCCCTCAGCCTCCTGAGCAGGTAGAGCCTGCTGTGGCCCTTTCTGTGCAGCGCCTCCAGGTGATCAGCCCAGTCTAGTTTATTATTGAGGAGCACACCCAGATACTTATAGGTCCTGACTATCTCAATGCCTGTCCCTTGGATCTCCACCGGGGTCAGAGCACTTCTCCGTTTACTAAAGTCCACCACCATCTCCTTGGTCTTCCCAGCATTAATCCTGAGGTGGTTCTGCTGGCACTATTCAACAAAGTCCAGGTTTAAGTCTCTGTATTTCCTATCGTCACCATCAGTGATGAGGCCTACTATTACAGAGTCATCGGAGTACTTCTGTAAGTAACAGCTGGATGAGTTGTGCCTAAAGTCAGCAGTGTACAGTGTGAAGAGAAATGGGGCAAGAACAGTACCTTGTGGTGCCCCTGTACTACAGATCACAGTGTCAGACACACAGTCCTGGGCTCTCACATACTGAGGGCGGTTTGTCAGGTAGTCTATTATCCAGTTGGACAGGTGATGGTCCACACCACCAAGGTTCAGCTTCTCCCTCAATAGTCCTGGCTGAATGGTGTTGAACGCACTGAAGAAATCAAAGAACATTATTCTCATAGTTTCTGGGTTTCTCCAGATGAGAGAGAGCTCTGTGAAGAAGGTGGATGATGGCGTCATCTACCCCAATATATGGTGAAGTGTCACTTCTGACATGTATAGTCATGTGCAATAGCATTGTCATTACTTTCTCCATGGCGCTGTAGCTATTATAGCTCATCACATTTTTCACACGTTCTCTGAGATATTTTTTGTACTGCTCCCTGCAAGTTGTAGGGTTAATCAACATTAGTATATACTGCTGTGACTGTGTGAAAAGACTTATTTGGGGTGGATGTTTACACTTTTATACATGCCACTCAGTGGATATTGTCCACTACTGATATAACAAAGCTTTGACATCATTATTATTTCGATTATAGTTTATCTGAACGTCTTTATCTTGTATTCTTTTGTGTCTTTTTTTCGTATGTGTTTGGCAATATCCATCTGCCCTGCTGTACCATGTGTTTTTATGGTATTTATTTACCAAATATTTCAATAAAAATTGTTTGATATTTTTTTTATATATATATATATATATATATATATATATATATATATATATATGCGACCACCCCTGGAGAACCGTGCAGGAGGCTGGACTGTCACGGTGACCTTATAGGCACCAGAACTCCCAGGAGTGGTGCACAGGGAAATAGGCAGAGTCAGTTAGATGTGACGCCAGTTGGAGTATTGAGACACCCGCTGGTCCCTGGGCTGAGATGGTGATGTGGGTGCCAGTGCTCTACTCCAACAAAGAGCATTTGCCCAGGGCTTAGCTGCAAGGAAGGCAATGTCCAGGCCAGAATCAGTAGAAGTGCTCACTGCTTTATTGTAACAGGCATCTGCTGGTCACTTGTCCTGTAGCAGTGAGCTGTGGCACAGTGGCTTGTAGCTGGATGACACCTTCCCATGTGTTAGCAGAGAGTCTAAGATGTCTGCAGATCCAGCTTCTGGTCTACTGCAGGGGCTCAGTTACCTTGTAGAGGCAGGTGCAGGCTGCCAGGGTTATAGCTCTGCTCAGCCTGATATAAGCCTGTCCTCTTACTGATGGTGATGGGGGCGCTGTCACACAGCTTCTCTGTCCTGCTACTGCTGTGGAAATCCTCACAGCACAGTGTCTGAAACACAAGATGGCCACTGCCACACTTCTCCTTGCTTCTCCTTCCCTGGCTCTTACAGAATACTACTTCCTCTCCCTGCTATGACTATTTCCTGTTCCAGCTACAGATCCACTCACCATAGTGTGTGTTGCTATGGAGACCACAGCTCACTAGGACAAGTGAAACCAGAGAACAATAGCTTAACAACATTACACAAATGAATACAGAATAAACATGACAACACATACAATCTATCATAACATGTAAGGCACTTCTATGGCCAAATAACCATTAGTAACTCCTGTGAGGGGGTTACATCCCTCCCTTCTTGAATGTAGCACGTCCTCGGGCTACCAATAACACAGAAAACAGTCAATGGCTTAAATATCCCATAGTCCAAAGTAAATGGAATAAACGTTAAATGGGTTAGGAACAAATAATAAACATAGAGGTAGAACTTTGGGCAGTCCAAGCATGGTGTCGCCACTATGGCACCAGGTATATGGCTTATTTGTTGAAGTGAAGATAAACAACAGTCTCCAAGGCAGATGATCAGCTGAAATGCACAGTCCACTATGGCTGATCTTGGCATGCTCCTTTAAGGGCTGTAGCGAACTGAGGGTTTACCCTTGTTTACCCTTTGGGATCTCCTTTGAGAAATTGTTTCAGGCTCTGAGGCCTCCTCTCTCTCAACAGGGAGTACCTGAGTATCCGGAGTCTCTGATACAAAGTCCTCTAAGGAAATGGAGTCACTTGTTTCCCTTGACACAGAAGGAATCTCTCTTTGCAACGGTGTAACCGTAGGTCTCACAAAGAAGTATAAGTTAGGGGAAGCCAGAGCAAGTCCTAATTCTGTACCATGTTGGCCAGGAATGGGTATACAGGGTAATGTCCGTCTTGGTTGTGACAGAGCGTGTGGAGTAGCTGGTAACCGACGGGTCACTCTAGGACTTGTATAAGAGGAGGGACAGACTTTGAGATCATCTCTAGACACTAACTGGGATGGACCTTCTCCATCCTCTGGAACAATTTTACACACTTTAGGGTTATCATGTGGTGCCTCTTGGACAACATAGGCGTTGTCTTCCCAACGATCCTCTAACTTATGATGCCTAACATGTCGTTTTTTTAGGACCTTATCTCCAGGTTGCAAGGGTTGAGCATTTGCTCCTTTGTCATACTGGAGAGCCTGTTTGTGTCTAGCCTGGTCCAGAGATTTACACACAAGTTCCTGAAGTTCTCTACTAACCCTTAGTCTTTCTGCTACCCAAGTGTCATTTGGTAAAGGTGGGGACCTAACCTCTGTAATCACTCCCATTTGGTGATCAGCGGGGAGCTGTCCTAACTGACCTCTAAGGAGGTATGCAGGAGTGTACCCGGTGGAATCCTGTCTGGTGTTATTATAGATCTCAGTGATCTCTGGCAATAGCTCTGGCCACTCAGATCGTTTTTCACGGGCAACTGTTCTCAGCATGTTGATAATGATTTGATTGGCTTTTTCACAAAGCCCATTACCCTGGAGATGGTATGCTGTAGTGCGGATCTTTTGACACCCATAGAGATTGCAGAACTCTTGAAAAAGCTCTGATTCAAATGCAGGACCTTGATCAGTAAGGATCTTTTCAGGATAACCGTAGGGTCGCCCAAAATGTCTTTGGAATTCCCGAGCTGCTGTTTTACCAGTGAGATCTTTTACTGGGACTACAACCATGAATTTTGAAAAATGATCAATCATTGTTAGTGCATAAGTGTAACCTGACCGACTTGGTGTCAACTTGACGTGGTCAAGCGCTACCAACTCTAGTGGTCTGACTGTGACAATGCCCTGTAGAGGGGCCCGTTGGTTAGATCCTCTCCGCAAAGCACATTGTGCACAATCCCGGCACCACTGTTCAATTTGAGGGCGCATTCCCACCCAGTAGAAACGATCCTTAATGGTTCGTTCTGTCTTTTGGGCATTGAAATGTCCTGACTGATTATGATACGCATCCAAGATCAAAGGAGCGTCTTGTCTTGGTATCACAATCTGAAACACTCGCTCATGGGTACGAGGATTTACATAACGGCGGACCAGTTTTCCCTGCAGATAGGTTAAACGACCGCGCTCTCGCCAAAGATTTTGAAGTTCAGGGCTTCCATTGTTATCTGGACCTATTGAATTAGAATCTTTTAAAAGGTCTTTTAATCTTTGCAATGTTGGATCTTGTTTTTGGACTTGTTCCCAATCCATATGATGGAGGGACTCAACTCGCACGGTCTGAAGGGTACAATACTTAGTCCTGACATTTTGATTAACACGTTGAGTGACTTTGTCATAGAAGTCAGGGAGTTCAATTTCTTCCCATATGTCAGGGTCATCTAGGTCATTAATTGACTCTTGGGGTAACCGAGATAAAATGTCAGCATTAACATTCTCCCTCCCTGCACGGAATTTTAAGGTAAACTGATAATTGGCAAGACGTGAAGCCCAACGCTGCTCAATTGCTCACAATTTGGCAGTACTAAGATGGGTCAGAGGATTATTATCTGTGTATGCAACAAAAGGAGTGGCGGTGAGATAATGATGGAATTTTTCGGTAACCGCCCAAACCAAGGCCAGAAACTCCAACTTAAAGGAGCTATAGTTAGAGTCATTACGTTCAGTCGCCCGAAGCGGTCGACTGGCAAATGCAATGGGTCTAATCAAACCTTCTTGTTTCTGGGACAGGACAGCACCAAGTCCAGTTTTACTTGCATCTGTTTGCAGAATGAACGGTTTACTGTAATCAGGGTAAGCAAGGACATTCGGACCGACTAAGGCCGCTTTTAACTCATCAAATGCTTTTTGCATTTCAGGGGTCCATTGGATAGTTGGACTCTTACCAGATCTGGTGGTAGACTGACCTACCAGTACAGCCTGTAAGGGTGCAGCAATCCGGGCAAAGTTTTTTACAAATCGTCGGTAATAACCGGCAAACCCAAGGAATCTACGGATGTCTTTTACCGTTTCAGGAGTTGGCCAGTCGCGTATCCGTTCAGTGTACTGAGGATCTGGTGACACCCCATCAGCGCTCACAATGTGTCCCAGGTATTGGATTTCAGATTTTAGGAGATGGCATTTGGAAGGCTTGAGTTTCAGACCATAGCGATCCAAAGACTCAAGCACTCTCACAAGGTGATCCAAATGCTCTGCATATGTCCTGGAGCAAACAATTATATCATCCAGATATAACAGGACAGACTCAAAGTTTAGATGACCTAAACAGAACTCCATGAGCCGTTGAAATGTGGCAGGCGCATTGCACAACCCGAATGGCATCCGGTCAAATTCAAACAGACCCATTGGTGTTGTGAAGGCAGTTTTTTCAGCATCAGCTGGGGACATAGGGACCTGCCAGTATCCACTGGTAAGGTCCAGGACAGAGAAGTAGGCTGCAGACTGAAAGGCTGCAAGGGACTCCTCTATCCGGGGCAGCGGATACGCATCCTTGTGGGTGATATCATTCAATTTGCGGTAATCCACGCAAAGGCGAATGGTACCGTCCTTCTTTTTGACAAGTACTAAGGGAGCAGCCCAAGGGCTTCGGCTGTCCCTTATGACACCAGAATCCTTCATGTTTTGAAGTAAGCCTTTTACTTGTTGGTATTGTGCTGGGGGAATGGGCTTATGTCTTTCCTTGATGGGAGGATGATCACCAGTTTGAATTGTGTGTTCTACTGCAGTGACATGCCCAAAGTCCATAGGGGACTTGCTGAAAATGTGTTCGAATTCGTGAACTACCCGCAATACCCCTTCCAGCTGAGATGAAGGCGTCTCAGGGGTTCCAAGGTGAATCTCTTGCCACCATTCTTTTCGCTCCCCAGTGGGGTTACATGTGGGTTGTGAATTGGTGGTTTGAGCTTCACAATGGACTCTCCGGAGGCAATCAGCATCCTGAACTCTGGATAATTTGGCAACCACTGTATACCGAGGTAGTGTAACTTCAGAATCCCCAAAATTCAACAATTGTATAGGGACTCGTCCATGGGTCACCTTAGCCAAACTACGGGCAGCAATAACTGTACGATCCGTAGGCATTGACTCGATGAGCACGGAGTAATCCCTGCCATTGACACCAAACCTGGCCCGGCACCAGACCATCATCACATGACCAGGTGGTAAGATGATGGGTCTAGCGTCAGTCACCCTAGCTTTTCCGATCTCACCTTGGGAAAGTTGTAGAAACATATGGAAAGTGAACACAGCCCCCGTGCCAAGTGCTTGTATAGTGTGCGATACTCTAGAAATACTCTGCTTGGGTGCTCAAGGCTTCATACCTCCCGGTCCAGGCCATACAAACAGAAAAACAAAAAATAGAAGTCGGCACTCCAATTAATATGCAAAAATTAAAATATACTTTTAATGTCCATAATTAAAATGAATAAACCAACATAGAAGACCAGTGCAAAAATTTGAAAAATACAAAAAACAAACACTTACAGCATGATGAAAAAATAGACGTGCTCAAAGCATGAATGAACCAGCGTTAGTAGCCAAAAGTTGGGAAAGTTGTACCTGTTGTTGTTGTACCAAAACCTTAATGGCCTTATGGTAGATGTGTCTCTCTTTTGGAGCGGCTATTTGAAGAGTGTCAGACAAGGCAGCAATGGCTTCATCAAAACAATTAACTAAGACATTGGTCCCAATGATGATGGAGGGAGTGTCTCTGTCTTTGGCAACGTCCACAATGACAATCCCTTGATCCTTCAGTTCGGTTTTGCCAATCTTAAGGGTGGCTAGGAAGTATCCTACCTGTTTAAGTTCTTGTCCATTGCTGGCAATTAGAGTCACCTGCTCATGAGGATTGCATGGTTGTAGCTGATCTTGAGACCAATATTTTTCAAACTGGGCAAGGGGCATGGTGGTCGTCTGTGATCCCGTATCCAAGAGAGCAGTCAGTGGGATGTTGTTCATATTGATGGAAAGGATAGGACGGTCTCCAATGAAACGTCGGCCCCATTCAGGTGATAGTGGACCATGGTGGTGGTTGTCTCCTGGGGGTAGGTCCTCTGCCCCAGGAAGGCCTAGTTTAAAGACTGGCATTCTCGTTCAACATGTCCTGGTAAATGACAACATCGACAGATGGGCCTTCCGGATGAATCAAACTGGTCCGTGACCCTGCGACCGGGTCGGAATAACGGTCTGCGTGAATACTGACGTGGCGAAGGTCGCTGCCAGTGCCGGGATGAGGGAGACCTCGGTGGTGTCAGCTGAAGGTCATCCACTTTTTTGCAAAGCTTAATTAGATTCTTTGAAAGTTCAGCGATTTGTCCTTGGAGTTCAAGGTTGGAGTCAGAAGGTTGGATCTGTGCGCACTGAGAAATGGGTTGTTGGATTACACAGGGCGGAGGTGCTGTAGAAGCTGAGGGCACATTATGCTGCTCCTCTGGCATTGTGTCCACTTTAAGGATTTGGATGGCTGTCTCTTTAAATAGGTTGAAGGGTCGGTCAGGGTCTTGAGAGTTAAGCATACGTAGTTGCATTTTAACTGCATCAGGTGTAGCACCCTCGATGAATTGCTCCTTCAGCGTGCAATCATAATTGTGAAGCTCATGAGGATCTAGTTGCGCAACCTGGCGGAGAGCTTCATTCAAGCTCAGAGCATAGTCTCTAAGACTTTCACCTGCGTTCTGCTTGCGGCTAAAGAACCGAGCTTTTAGTTCTGACAGAGTCTTAGTTTCAAATATGGCGCGCAGTTTATCAAAAATTTGCTTAACAGTTTGTTTCTCCTTAACATCCCAGGACTTAACTTCACGGAGGGCTGCTCCTCCCATCTGACCCATTAAGATAGCAACCTTCTGCTCAGCAGTGAGGGGATAAACTTTGAAAGTTGCTTGCATCTTTTCTTTAAAGTCCTTTAGGGTATTTGGCTCGCCTACATAGAGTGGCAGCCATGGCACGCCTGGGTAATAAGGCATTGTGATTGGCATTACTGCAGCTGTGGGGGCTGAAACACTACACCCCTCTTCCTCATTACTGAACCCTTGGTGTTTAAAACTGACAAAATCCCTTTTTTCTTTGTTCCTAAACATACTGGCAGTACGTGGCTCACCTGCTGTTGCCTGTGCTGTAGATTCAGGTATAGCGTGCGATGCAGGGCCAAGATGGCGATACTGCACAGTGTCGCAGTCACAGATCCTTTTTCCTGCCAGCAGCTCAAGTGCCTCCCTTCTTTTTACAATGGCACAGCAATCCTGTTCGTGACGCCAACTGCGACCACCCCGGGAGAACCGTGCAGGAGGCTGGACTGTCACAGTGACCTTATAGGCACCAGAACTCCCAGGAGTGGTGCACAGGGAAATAGGCAGAGTCAGTTAGATGTGACGCCAGTTGGAGTATTGAGACACCCGCTGGTCCCTGGGCTGAGATGGTGATGTGGGTGCCAGTGCTCTACTCCAACAAAGAGCATTTGCCCAGGGCTTAGCTGCAAGGAAGGCAATGTCCAGGCCAGGATCAGTAGAAGTGCTCACTGCTTTATTGTAACAGGCATCTGCTGGTCACTTGTCCTGTAGCAGTGAGCTGTGGCACAGTGGCTTGTAGCTGGATGACACCTTCCCATGTGTTAGCAGAGAGTCTAAGATGTCTGCAGATCCAGCTTCTGGTATACTGCAGGGGCTCAGTTACCTTGTAGAGGCAGGTGCAGGCTGCCAGGGTTATAGCTCTGCTTAGCCTGATATAAGCCTGTCCTCTTACTGATGGTGATGCAGGGCTCTGTCACACAGCTTCTCTGTCCTGCTACTGCTGTGGAAATCCTCACAGCACAGTGTCTGAAACACAAGATGGCCACTGCCACCCTTCTCCTTGCTTCTCCTTCCCTGGCTCTTACAGAATACTACTTCCTCTCCCTGCTATGACTATTTCCTGTTCCAGCTACAGATCCACTCACCATAGTGTGTGTTGCTATGGAGACCACAGCTCACTAGGACAAGTGAAACCAGAGAACAATAGCTTAACAACATTACACAAATGAATACAGAATAAACATGACAACACATACAATCTATCATAACATGTAAGGCACTTCTATGGCCAAATAACCATTAGTAACTCCTGTGAGGGGGTTACATATATATATATATCTGATATGATTGGTTGTTTGATTTAGTTGACTTGTGCTTTTTCCGTATTATGTGCTGAATGATTCTATCAAGTTAAAGTTCATTATGTGAGGCAATTGTTTATGGTATGTCATCTACCCCAATGCCCGGCCCGATAGGCAAACTGGAGGGGTCCAGAGCGCAGCACACTAGAGAGCGTAGGTGTGTCAGGACCAGTCTCTCTAGGATGTTCATCAGGTGGGATGTCAGTGCTACAGTTCGGTAGTCATTGTAGTCCATCGGGTTGGGTTTCTTTGGTACTGGTACCACACAAGATGTTTTCCACAGTTGAGGTACCACTCCCAGCTTTAGACTCATATTGTACAGGTGCGTAATAATACCACACAGCTGGTCTCCACACATTTTAAGAACTCTTGCGCCTAACCCCTAAACAAGCAACTTTAAAAACTTTGTGCAACGGACAACATGGAGAGGAGTTTGCTGCTCACTAAGCAGAAACTCAATGGGGTAGATGGGGATAGTAATAAAATAGGGTGGTTCATGAAGGCAGTCAGAGAGTTGGGTTAGAAAGAAAGACAAAGGGAAGTGTGTCAGGGAGGCTATTCCTGATCTGGAACACTGCAATATGGGTTGCATATTAATAGTGCAACTGTGTTGGGGAAGGACATGGCTAGAAGGTTAAAGGATAGTTTAACCCTTTTGCTACCAGGGGTTTTCGGTTTTATTGCACCTCTGGCTGCCAGGGTAATTTTCAAAGTTTTGATATCGACAAATAAAACCTAAATTGCAACGTTAAAAAAATTATACTAACACCCCCATACCTATATTTTTCTTAAAGTCGACACCTACAACATTGCCACTTGGTACTGTATACGAACAGACACCTTCATGCAATTTTGATCTAAAGTGAATGTTTATAAAAAAAAAATGCTAATAAATGTAATGAATAAACTCTGCATATGTTGAACCCTTCTTCTTAGGAGGAATGGTACATAGAACCTTTTGTTTGATTTCCACTTTCAGCAACTAATATAGTTATGTGCACAACACCTCCTAAAGATGTGCAGAGTTCATTCATATCACTAAGGCCTACACCTGCATGCACATATATTTAAAATATTATCAGAACTATAAGGAACAAAAGTTTGCTTTGAAGCTGGAAATATTAAAAAAGTATCATTCTATAAAATATAGGGATTACATACTGTGAAAAGCAAGTGTATCCTCAAAGCCTATATATTTCTTGAAAGTGGACAACCTTAAAGAGGCTCTCATTGGGAAAAGTCATTTTCCCAATGATAGAGCCCCTTTAAGATTACATGTATCTTAATGGACTATCAATAGCCATCTTCATGTAACTGTGACAAACACAATTTTATTTAAAACTAGCTGGTACCCGCGACTTCGTCTGTGGTGATTGTAGAAGTGGGTATATACAGGCGTGGGTAAGGTTTTTGTACTGTGTATAAGGTATGGGATTTGAAATGTAAGTTTGTATTTTGTTTTTGCTGTAATTCAGAGAATACGTGAGACTTTTGTGTTGAAGTTAACTTGTATTTGAGCTGCTATACGGTGTTGTGAGAAACTTTACATAGTGACTTTGGGACAGAAGTATTTGAAGTTAACCCTTTCCCGCCGATGGCATTTTTTGGTTCTCATTTTTCGTTTTTGACTCCCCTCCTTCTAAACCCCATAACTTTTTTATTTCTCCACTCCCAGAGCCATATGAGGTCTTAATTTTTCCTGGGACAAATTTTTCTTCATGATGCCACCATTATTTATTCTATATAATGTACTGGGAAGCAGGGAAAAAATTCAGAATGTGGTGGATTTAAAAAAAAAAAGCATTTCTGCAACTTTCTTACGGGCTTTGGTTTTACGGCGTTCACTGTGCAACCAAAATGACATGTCCCCTGTATTCTGTGTTTCGTTACGATTCCGGGGATACCAAATTTATATGGTTTTATTTACATTTTGACCCCTTAAAAACAAATCCAAAACTGTGTTAAAAATTTTTTTTTTGAAAAGTCTCCATATTCCGACAGCCGTAACTTTTTTATACGTGCGTGTACGGGGATGAATAGGGAGTCTTTTTTTGCGGGACCGGGTGTACGTTGTAGTTCTACCATTTTCAGGAAATGTTATTGCTTTGATCACTTTTTATTCAAATTTTTATCAGAATCAAAACAGTAAAAAAAATGGCAGTTTGGCACTTTTGACCATTTTTCCCGCTACGGCGTTTACCGAACAGCGGGCAATTTTGGACGCGGGGATACCTAACATGTATGTGTTTCACAGTTTTTAACTACTTTTATATGTGTTCTAGGGAAAGGGGGTGATTTGAATTTTTAATCCTTTTTTTTTTTTTTAAATATTTTTTTTTTACTTTTTTTAAACTTTTTTTTTGCATTTATTAGACCGCCTAGGGGTAATGACATGGGTGGGTGGTGTCGCGGATTGTCAGAGCGGTGGGAGTCAGCAAACATGGCTGCTCCGGAGCATTAAAGAGAGCCTCCTGGAGTATCGTTAAGGTGAGGGGCAAAGTGGTAAAGTATATGTATATGTGATTGTGTGGGGTTAGGGGCGAGGCTGTAGAGGGCAATATGAATTTTGTGGCTTGCTATGGTCCAAAGTGTGTGAGATTGCAGAGATGGTGGTGTGAGTTTGGGTTTTGTGGGGGTCCTGGCACAAACGTATGTGCGCTATTTTGACGAAAAGTAGCCTATTGCGCAATTGGGTGTATTAACTATGCTTGTGGAAACTTTCAGCTAAATCGGTCGAGCGGGTTTTGCGTGATTGAGTAACAAACATCCAAACACACAAACCCACAAACATCCAAACTCACAAACTTTCATTAATAGGATGCACTAAATTCCGTTATGTATATTCACTAAAAACTCCTATTCAAACATACATTCACATACAAAACACATCAAAATAATAGAATAATAGATCAAGGTGTAAACAATTTATATGTACACCACAAACATAATCTACAATAAGAATTCATACTCTCAAAAACACTGATACAGAAGACAAGCAAGATTTTGCTGTCATTTACTAATATGTTAAAAATCTATACTGCACATAGCAAACTGTAACTGTGATTTCAAAATCTATTTTTTTTTAAATTGCACAGCATATTTATAAACACAATTTAATATTTCATATATACAACCCCTACATGCAAACCGAGATTACAAGCGAAAATTGCCCAAAAATTCTAATTTGCCACTAAAGTGCTGGCTCAAGCAATCCCTTTCTGCAAACAAAATTTGTTTTCGGAAAAAATGCAAGATGTGAGGAATTTGTACATACCACACATATATTTATTTACAGGTGCAGGTGTTAAATAAATGACAAAAATTGCATAAATGTGTCAACCAATTTTGTGCATGCAAATTAAATTTGGGCTTCCATAAAGAATGTAATTTTCTATCCCACTATAAAAATTGTAACTCCAATGAATAATTATAATTAGAGATGAGCGAATACCATTCGATCGAATATTAAGGAATTCGAGATATTCGATTCCAATCGAATACCACGCGGTAAACGCAGTAAAAACTCGTATGCCCTCCCACCTTCCCTGGCGCTTTTTTTTGCACCAATAACTGTGCAGGGGAGGTGGGACAGGAAAGAGGAAAATGTAGGTATTGAAAAAAAAAAAAAAGGAAAAAGTCATTGGCTGGCGAAATCAGGTGACCTCGGATCTATAAAAATAGTGACAGCCATGTTCGTGTCTTTTGCGGCTGGGATAGATAGGGAGAGACATCGTGCTGAGGGTCAGAGAGAAATTTTAGCTTCTGCCAGGCAGGAAAGAGTCCGAAAACAGCAACACTGCTTGTCTATAAACACCATAAGCTTATAGGCTCATCCTGCAGAAAGTTCTCAAAACCACTTTTTAGGGACGAAATTCCACTGGTATAGAGTATATACCTTGTCTGAAGCAACAGAATGGGGCTGGGGGCATTACTACTGGGGTGGCAGGGCTGAATTGGAACAGAGGAGCACAAGAAAAAAATCTCTGCGTGTGGCCTAATGCAAAAGAATGGGGCTGAGACTGTAAACGCTGCTGTGGCAAGTCACAATTGAAAAGAGGGGTGAAGAATGACTACTGGGGTTGGCAGGGCTGAATTGGCACAGAGGGGAACAAGAAAAAAATCTCTGCTTGTGGCCTAATGCAAAAGTCTGAGACTGTAAACGCTGCTGTGGCAAGTCACAATTGAAAAGAGGGGTGAAAGCAGTGGCGTAACTACCACCATAGCAGCGGTAGCAGCTGCCACAGGGCCCGGGACATTAGGGGCCCGGTGACAGCCGCTACCGCTGCTATCATTATTCTCTGAGGTCTTTTCAGACCCCCGAGTATAATGATCGGGGCCCCCTGTTGGTGGAATACTTTCCACCAACAGGGGGCCCCGAAGCTGCAGCAACAGCTGAGACACAGGAGCTGCAGCTCTGGCTCCTGTCAGCGCTTCAGGACACTCCCCCTCTCTCCCCCCTCCCTTTCTCTGCTGTCCTCTGCCCACCAATGAGAGGAGGAGGTGGGGCTTATCCCTGCCGAGCTCCTGCCGTCCTGCACTGGAGGAAGAAAGGAAGAAGGAAAGTGAAACTAAAGCTACACAGGTACGTAGTGGGGTTACTTATTAATGTCAGGCATATGGGGTGATTACTTGTGTTTTAGTAACTCTATGTGCCTCATATTAATAGCAGTTAACCCTATCATCTCCCTCACATTAACCCCTGTGTGCCTCACCATAAGAGTTACTGATATGTGAGACATATGGGGGGTAATAATAATGAAGATACTTTATTATTACCTCCATGTCTCTCACATATCAGTAACTCTTATGGTGAGGAACACAGGGGTTAATGTGAGGGAGATGATGGGGTTAACTGCTATTAATATGAGGCACATGGAGTTACTAAATTGTAATGCACATGACCAGATGTTTTATCCACAATTTGTCCTGGTATAGCGGTCAGCGGGTGACGTGACAGTATTTAGTCCTGTAGGGGCCACTAAGGGACATAATACTGTGTGCAGTGGCCACTATGGGACATAATACTGTGTGCAGGGGCCACTATTGGGTATAATACTGTGTGCAGGGGCCACTATGGAACATAATAGAGCACGCAGGAATGCGTAGTAGGGACTCGGTCGAGATCTTCGGTGTCGGGGGGGCCCCATGTCAAAAGTTCGCCACGGGGCCCCGCCATTCCTAGTTACGCCACTGGGTGAAAGAATGACTACTGGGGTGGCAGGCCTGAATTGGCACAGAGGGGCACAAAAAAGAACACTGAATGGGCCTAGTCCGCAGGAGGGAGTATCTTCAGGCTGAATCGCGAGGCGACTCGGCCTGAAGAATGAGAACCTCGCTTCTTTTTTCCGGGAGCCAAAAGAAACAGCTCCCGGAAAAAACTCCTGAGCAGCTCCCATTGATTTCAATGAGAGCTGTCTTTTTGGTCAGGATTTTGAGGCGGATACAGCCTCAAAACCCTGACCAAAAAACTCTGTGTGAACTTTACCGGAAAATAACTACGGTGCGCTACTGACAAATGACGAGATGCAAGAATTTGTCTCTGTTGACACAAAGTGTGGACTAAAATGGCATATTTCTTTAAATATTTAAATTTTCACTTTCCATAATCCATTGCACATTTCTTTTTCAGTCAAAAGGCTCATTATACCCCTTGATTAATTCTGTGAGGGGTGTAGTTTCCAAAATGGAATCACTTTTTGTGGATTTCCACTGTATTGGTACTTTAGGGGCTCTGCATATGCAACTTTGCACTTCAAACCTATTCCAGCAAAATTTGCTCTCCAAGAGACAAATATGAGAAATTATTTAACAAACTATGAGGGGCTTTTTCTCCTTTACACCTTGTGAAAATGAAAACTTAGGGAATAAGGTGATGTTTATTGATTTTTCATTTTCATGTTCTAATGTTAATAAAATCAGTGAAACAGCTGTGGGGTCAAAATGCTCACTATACCCCTTGAGGGATATATGTTCCAAAAACGGACACTTCTTTGGGGCATATACTGTCCTGATACCTCAGGGGCTCTGTAAATGCAAAATGGCACATGAAAATTATTCCAATAAAATCTGCCCTCAAAATCCATATAGTACTCCTTCTCTTCTACCCCTATGCTCCTCATTTTGCCTTTCCAGTGGTTGTTACTGTGTTGTTGCTATCATTATATGCCTCCATTTGTTGAAGAGTATACAAATCTGTCTCCCAAGATGTAAACAGGGAGACAGTGCCTCTGTTATGCTGCCCTCTATGGGGTGCTTCCCATAGAGGGCGGCATAACAGAGGCACTGTCTTCCTGTTTACATCTTGGGAGACAGATTTGCATATTCTTCCCATGTTCCCTTGCAGTGGAACAACTATGGCTGTATAATTCTCCACACACCTGAAAAGGTGGTCTCTCCCTAAGGATGGACGTTATCCCCATAATCCATTTGTTGGCTAAGTATGCTGATTCACTGACATGGTGGTACATATATGTCACCTGCTACAGTATGACTCCCTTTCTTACCCGTGCCTACTTTTCAGTGCTGTTTGTAGTTGGTCTGTTTTTCACGTCTGTGAAAAAAGGATTACCTCTTTTTTTTTATATGAAATTCTTTTCAATGTCTCTGGGTAGGGTTGGTTCCAGGTTTGTGTGGGTCCTTGGCCATCAGAGTTTTAGTGGGCCCCTTTGTGGTGCCACTCATGTGACAGCAGAATTTTCGCCTAAAAGCACTGCGCCAAAAAACACCCGAAATTGGGTAATTTTTTGCTGAGGTAGATGTATAATGGACTGTAATACAGATGAGGAAAAGTAGAAAGAACATAAGTGTAATATGGAGGCAGTATATAAATGGGTTAATTGTAATTTATTTCCTAAGGAGCTATAGTGCTGTAGAGATAGATAGATAGATAGATAGATAGATAGATAGATAGATAGATAGATAGATAGATAGATAGATAGAGTGGCGGCCAAAAAAATGTACCACCAGTGGATTTTGTCAAATTTATGTGATGCGTATAAATTAAGTCCCTGCAGTTGATACGTATACCTCCTACTACGAAATCGACTGAAAAATGTCACGTGACATCATTTATAAAACTGCTAAATACTCGTCATCCAGGAGAGAAGAAGACAGAAATGGAAAATGACAAGAAATCATTTTCGTTACTATCATTACATTTTGTGAAATGGTGTGGTTTTTTTGGCCGCCACTGTATATATAGGCCCCATTCAGACATTTTCTGCCAGCCAGCTTTCCACTGCGGATTAGGTCAAAATGAATTGGCCTAATCAGTGGGAGTCTGAAACTGTGGACTCCGCAGCTGATGGTTTGACATCTGGGACATCATGTTTCGCTCCATCCACGAACATCACGTTGGACCACAGACTGTCCAGGAGTTGGCAGATGCTCTGGTCCAGGTCTGGGAGGAGATCCCTCAGGAGACCATCCGGAACCTCATCAGGAGCATGCCCAGGAATTGTAGGGAGGTCATACAGGCACGTGGAGGTCACACACACTACTGAGCCTCATTTTGACATGTTTTAAGAACATTACATTAAAGTTGGATCAGCCTGTAGTGTGTATTTCCACTTTAATTTTGGGGGTGACTCCAAATCCAGGCCTCCATTGGTTAATAAATTTGATTTCCATTGATGATTGAAGAATGCCCCTGAAAGAGCCAAAGATCAGCAGTACCACTCACTGAATTGACAGAATGTGAGTGTTGTAGGTGCAAAATGTTTGCATTTGGGCCCCACTTATTAATTTGCCCAGGGCCACACTTTGTCTAAAACCGGCCCTGGCTACACTCAGCACTCCTGACTTGCAGAGTGTAGCCAGGACCTGTTCTCTGTCTGTAGCCTGAGCTGTGGATTGCGCATTATAATTACTGTACATAGTAAACACCCTAGTACAGGCAAGTACACAAAGGATCAATATCCTAACTACACCCATGAATGAAAAAAAATACAATGACCTAAGAACATTTATAAATAGACACCTAACTCATCACTCAGTATAATATATATTTCATGACAAGACATAAACCACTACTGTACACTACATTTTACAGTAAAAGGTTCCTTGATGGTCATTCCACACTATTTATTTAAGGATTTCCTCCTGGTCCCCAAAGAGCATAATAGCCATATTCTGATGCTTTCCCTTCACCAGCTTGTCATGTGTTGTCATATACTGCCCTGTATCATCTTATGACTTAGATATACCAAAAAATTAATGTTTGACATCACAGATAAGGTGGTAAGCCTATGAGTTTATCATAAAAAGTAAATGTGGTTCTAGAAGGGACAATAGACAAAGCAATAGACAATGGTTCTTGATTGCAGCCGTGGATTATAAAACAAGTGAGCTGGAATACTGGAGCATATTTGTAGTATTGGGAAACAGATGAAGATAGATCTTTTGCTTGGCACTGTCAGGTGAAGAACATGAATCCAAATATCTTCCTTTTATTCCTTTATTGGTAGTGTCACAAACTATGTGTTGGAAGGTCAGATAGATCTCTGTAAATCCTTGAAACGTGTAGTTTGCGGTGAAACTTTATGTGCTTTACCTGACAGTGCTGAGCAAAAGATATGTCTTTATCTGTTCCCTTGGGAAGAAAAGTCAAATAGTTGATGATATGCTGTGCATCCAACAAAAATTGGGTTTCTAGAGTTCTCTGAAAAAAGAATTTTTCTCATTTAGCTGCTGGACTTGCATCGACATTAATGTCTTCCTATTTATCAAGCTACAGATCCAAAAAGGGTTGTGTTGTTTGACCTGGGGTGAATAAGGCAGGGCCTTAACAAAGGAATCTAGGAATCTATATAAGGCTAAGGCCCCACATTGCGGCTTTTTTTGCTGCAGATTGTGTTGCGTTTTTTTTTTCGCCAAAGACAGGACTAGAAGTTAGAAGTATAAGAGCTTTCTATATATTTCCCATTCCATTTGTAGCCACTCTTGGCTTTGGCTCAAAAAACCGCAACAAAATCTACTGTGTTTCCGCAACGTGGGGCCTTAGCCTAACATTATCCACATCACAGACACCTGTTGCACACACTATCCAAGTGAGCACAGACGATTCCCATCTCTTCACTGCAGAATAGGGGTTGGTTCACACTAGCGCTTGTATTCCGTTGGCAAGGAGTCCGCATGGAGACCCCCCGAACGGAATACCAACGCTAATGCAAGTGCTGTGCAGTTAAGCACACGGAGCCCATAGACTATAATGGGCTCCGTGTGCTTGCCACGCACTGCCCGCAGAATAGTCTATGGGCTCCATGTGCTTTGCAAGCACATTGTTTGCAATTGCGATTGCATTCCGTCCGGGGGGATCTATATGCGGACTCCTTGTGGACGGAATACAAGCGCTAGTGTGAACCATCCCTAACACTATGACTGTCCTTAACCTCCTGGGGCACATGTGGTTTTATATATCGCTAGAAAGCCGACAGTGCGCACAAAGCATCAAGCCATGAGGCCAAAATTGTTACAGATACAACACAGAAAAGTTTGATGATGCTGTAGCAATACAAAACAATACATAACAATAAAATCGCAATAAAAATAAAATGAAATTATTTGCAATACAAATGCACTTCCAACCGCTAAATGGAGAATTATTGGGCGATTATAACTCTGAAGTCATATAAACTGTGATCGCAGCTCACACCACATTTGGTCAGTACTTCAGATATGTAGGTTTCTATATCAAAATTAGATACAGATATATAGTGCAACATTCCCATGTTTGGTGCACAAATTTGCCAGAAATTTATGTGGTATGACAAATGGTATGACAAATAGATCCAAACTGCAATAGGTTGTGTGCAAAACATTTACAAGTCCCAAGTGGACCCAAAATAAGGAAAGCTGAACGCAAGAGTGAACCTAGCATATCTGTTCGTAAATCTGTGTTAAGGTTTGTTTAAAGAGGACCTCTCACCTCCTGGGGTGTAATACACCGCTAGAAAGCCAACAGTGCGCTGAATTCACTGCACTATCGGCTTTCACGTTCTGTGCCCCCGGTGAAGAGCTATCGGTACCGGTACCGTAGCTCTTCACTGTCATAAGGGCGTTTCTGACAGTCAGTCAGGAACACCCTTCCTCACAGTAGCGTCTATAGCACTGTACTGTGAGAGCGGTGATGAATGCCTCCCTCCCCCCCTGATACTACTCGTCCATAGACAAGGACTGTGGGGGCGTTCTTCACCACTCAGCGTCATTGCTAAGCGGTAAGGTATGCCCCTTCTCACAGTACAGTACAGTGCAATAGACGCCAGTAATGCTATGGGACCTAAATACACTAAAGTTCAGTACAGGGAATCATAATAATGCAATATTCAATTTGCAGAATAACATAAGTGCCCTAGGAGAATGCCCGTCGCCTATAGAGAACAAAATGAGGGAATTTTCTATAGTCCATAACCAGCTAGTAGAAGCTCACTAAAGAGTAGAGGAAAAAGTTAGATGGCAATGAAACAGAGTAATGAATCTGGAGGACAGATCATGTCGAAATATTATAAAATTCTTTGGGATATCAGTAGAGATCACAACAGATGAGTTAAACAACTACCTACAGTTAATACGCAAAGCAATATTTCCTATGCTCTTGGATATGGATTCTGTATTGGGCTGAACTAATCGTATTCCTAAAGCAAAATTAGCTGAATATAAAATACACTTTTACCAATGAAAGAAAGAGGTCAGAAAAAGGGCGTCACTCCCACATTCCTACTCCTCGAGTATATCACAACCGTTCAGGGGCAATGCTATAAGCACACAAGGACCTAAATTCCATCACCAAAATACTTTGTAACAATAACGTAAAATATAAATGGGGTTTCACTATTAAATTACTCAAAAACAGGAAATATATAAGTATATAGTGGCCAGCTTGGAAAGAAGCTTCTCACTGCTTCAAACATGGAACCTCTCATGTAATGAAGAACAATGCCCATTCCACCGCTCCCCGCACTCCATCAACTTCTTAATTTCTAAGTAAACAACTCAAACCTCAAATAAAGAAAGGCTACTGCCGTGTAGGGCTAGTAACCCTACCTCAGATTAGTAGCACTCTATGTTCACTAGTTATTTTTTTCATTTCTGTACTGTTTACAGTCTGCAAATTGTTAATTCTATATATAAAGACGCTTTTGACCTTCACATTACGAACCTCACTAACAGAAAAATAAAAAAATAGAATGACAAGTTAGGCATCTGGGTAACATAATCCACATGGAATATATGTCCTAGATGGAGTAAAGCTGATGGAGAAGGACCTGGGTTTACTTGTAGATCATAGATTAAACTACAGCATGCAATGTCAATCATCTGCTTCTAAATCCAACAAGATACTGTCTTGTATTAAAAGGGGTATGGACTCAGAGGGCAGGGATGTAATATTACCACTTTATAAGTCATTGGTATGGCTCCAACTGGATTATACAGTTCAGTTCTGGGCATCAGTAAACAGAAAGGATGTCCTAGACTTGGAAAAGGTTTAACAGAGGGCCACAAAACTAATAAGGAGCATGGAGGACCTCAGTTATGATGAGAGACTAAAGGGGTTAAATCTGTTGAGTCTGGAAAAGAGGCGTTTAAAGAGCACCTTTCATGTCCTTATGAATGTGCGGTTTTATATACCGTTAGAAAGCCAACAGTACGCTGTCAGCTTTTCCACTATGTGAACCAGTGGTGGAGATATTGGTGCCGTTAATTTTGGCACCAAAATCTCCCCACTGTCAGAGGGGTGTTCCTCATAGCTCAGTTTCATCGCTGGGCTGTGAGAAACCAGCAATCTCTTCCTTCTTCCAACTGTATACGTCCATAGACTTGTACTGGAGGGTGTTCCTCAAAGTTCAGAGTCATCCCTGGGCAGTATGGAACAGTACAAAGCTATGTTAGAGTTGTCAAGGGGGGTACCTCATAGCTCAGTGATGACGCTGAGGTATGAGGAACGCTCTTCTGACAGTTGTTGAGATATCAGTGACGAAATGAACAGCACTGATATCTCTAGTACTGGGACACATACCAAGAAAGCCAACAGTGCACTGAATTCATTCTAGTGTTACATATGCATGAGGACATGGATGGTCCTCCTTAAGGTGTCACATGATAAACCTGTATAAATATATAAATGGCCCATATAAGAAAAATGGAGAATAGCTGTTGCATGTAAAACCCCCTCAAAAGAGACTGTCATATGTACAGGCCCATAGAAAAGTACGAGTGCTATCCGTAAAATATGCAGATAGCACGCTGCCCACAGACATGGTCATCTGCAACGGGCCTTACAACAAGACCATGAAATCTCTTACATTCTACTCTACACCACTTATTCTATGATAGACATGTTTCTTATCAAATGTCAAAATCTCCACCTAGTCTAACCTACTAATATAGGAATAATAACCTGAACAAACCATGCACTAATCATATCATACCATATAATTAGACCGACCACTACACCCTGCACAATCCCCAATCGGGCAATTAAGCACATCTTTTTTAATCACCAAAAATAAATAAATCATGAAAAAATAAAGCTTTTTAGAATATTTCTCACTAAATGCTCTCTCACAACTAAACTGATTCTCAATTTGTACCGCACATAAACTATACATGTGTGTGGCATTGGCATATACAAAACATCTATTATCAAAATACAATAATACAAAGAAACAAAACAGCTCATTGCAGAAATAGCAAAACTAGAAAAACAACAAAATCATAATAAAATGAGGACCTTAAAAATAAACTGCATTGAAATTATACTACACTCAACAAGTAAAACAAACATTTATGTCCATAGTCACAGATCTGTGAAACACAATACAACCTTTGGAGTCAGATATCTTGGTCTCTCTCAACAAATTTAAAAGGGGTTTTCTGTTTGTTTTTTAAATGTCTGTTAGAGCGATTAATGGGTTAATAAATACACCCATATACCTTTATCCATTTTTGAGTAATTTCTGGGTGTCTCTGGGAGCTCCTGGTATTGCCTGTATTTGTTTACATGTTTCAGCTTCCAGCTATGTAACTTCCACACTATCCCCTCTCACCTTACTTCCCCTCTCCACCCTCTGTCTCTCTAGCTATCCCACCCTTCCCTATCTAATCGGCCCAACCCCCGACTCCATTATACAGTATACTTCCTTTCCTGCAAGATGGTGCGCGCTCTTCTCCATCGCTGCTCTGTTCTCTGCAGTGATGATCCACATCTACTGCGCATGCAGAAGCTGTGCAGTAGAGGTGGATTATCAGCAGCAGTGCGCACCCCTGCAGAATAATAATAATAATAATAATTTTTATTTATATAGCGCCAACATATTCCGCAGCGCTGTAAAATTTGTAGGATTCAAATACAGACAGAAAGATACATTACAAAGAAAGTCATTTCACACAATGGGACTGAGGGCCCTGCTCGCAAGAGCTTACACTCTATGAGGTAGAGGGGGGTGACACAAAAGGTAGCAGGGGCGGCATTGCTTATGCAGAGGTCAGACACTTTTGTAATAGAGGTTACTGTCATTACACAAACTTATTAAGGCCTCATATCATGTGGGGAAGTGTGGGAGCAGGGACAGAGGAGGGTTAAATTTTGGGGATTCTAATTATAGTACGGAACAGTTTACGTTAGAAATTGTGATAGGCCTGTCTGAAAAGATGTGTCTTTAGTATGCGTTTGAAACTGTAGAAATTGGGAGTTAATCTGATTGTCCGGGGTAGAGCATTCCAGAGAAGTGGTGCAGCTCAAGAGTAGTCTTGTATACGAGCGTGGGAGGTTCTGATAATAGAGGATGTGTTAGGTAATTGAGTGAACAGAGAACACGGGTTGGGCAGTAGACAGAGATGAGGGAGGAAAAGTAGGGAGATGCGGCATTATGGAGAGCCTTGTGGATGAGGGTGATAAGTTTATATTGTATTCTATAATGAATAGGCAGCCAATGTAGTGACTGGCACAGACCAGAGGCATCGCTGTAGCGTCTAGACTGATAGATGAGCCTGGCCGCTGCATTCAGAATAGATTGTAGAGGGGAGAGTTTAGTGAGGGGAAGACCGATTAGTAAGGAGTTTAAGTGTCTTTAGCGTATCTCTGGTAAGGAAAGGGCGTATTCTGGAGATGTTTTTGTGGTGGAGGTGACATGAACGTGCGAGTGATTCAATATCAGGGGTGAAGGAAAGGTCTGCGTCAAACATGTCAAACATAACGCAGAGGCAGCGGGCATGCTGCCTAGGAGTTATAGTAAGGCCTGAGACTGCAATGGATATATCAGGGACAGATCTATTAGATGGTGGAAACAGTAGTAGTTCAGTCTTGGAGAGATTTAGTTTCAGATAGAGCGAGGACATGATATTAGAGACAGCAGAAATACAGTCACTGGTGTTCTGTATGAGTGCAGGGGTGATGTCACGGGAAGATGTGTATAATTAGGTGTCATCACCGTTTGAGGTATTCGTTCCTAATCGAATACCATATGCAGTTAAAATTTGTATCCCCCTCCCACCTTCCCTGGTGCGTTTTTTGCACCAATAACTGTGCAGGGGAGGTGGGACAGGAACTACGACAACGGAGGCAGTGAAAAAATTTGAAAAAACCCATTGGCTGCAAAAACATGTGATCTCCCATTTATAAGAACGGCCGCCGCCATATTCGCCAGATTTGCGGTCAGAGATAGGGAGGGAAACATATCTGCTGAGGGCTAGATAGGCATTAGCTTCAGATATGCACAAGAAAAAACACAGTCCACAGCTCACCATAAATCTTGAAGAGAATCAGCTAGACCAAGAGTGCACGAAAAAATACACCCCCGGCTGCGGTGGAACAATGCAAGAACCCAGTAGAAAAATATTCCTTCAGCACAAGAGGTCTATAGTAAAACTTGACTTTAATTGGAAAAATATAAAAAATAGGTACCAGACATAGGAAAAAAAAGATGTAGAAAAACTTACATGGTCAATTCCAAGTATGCATGTATGATTGAAGACAGACAAGCCAAGGCCAAGGCTTGTCTGTCTTCAACCATACATGCATACTTGGAATTGACCATGTAAGTTTTTCTACATCTTTTTTTTCCTATGTCTGGTACCTATTTTTTATATTTTTCCAATAAAGGTCAAGTTTTACTATAGACCTCTTGTGCTGAAGGAATATTTTTCTACTGGGTTCTTGCATTAGCTTCAGATAGGCAGGGAAAAACTGAAAAACAACAGCAGCTCTTTTCAGAGTTATATACTGCAGGGAGAGGAGTGGAGCTTTCCACAGACAGTGGAAAACAGGGATACAGAACAGTTACTTGTTGCTATATACATGCACACAGCTTTTATTAGGGGTGTCCCCCCACAAAATAGAAGGAATCCACAGCAGTTACTTCTTGCTATATACGTGACAAACAGCTTTTCTCAGGGGTGTATAGACCACAAAAAGAGCATTAGCATACATAAAAAAATGCATAAGGCTAGAGCAGGGGTGCCCAATACGTCGATCGCGATCTACCGGTCGATCGCGATGGACGTATGGGTCGATCGCGGGATGCAGCCAGGCATCCCCGCTGTCTGCTTCTTCACAGCGCAGACTGAGAGTTATCTCTGGACACTGGCAGGATGGGGCTGCGGCAGTAGATGACTCTCAGCCTGCGCTGTGAACAAGCACTTGCAGGCTGATCTTAGGGATGGAGGGGACTGGGGTGCTGCTTCTTCACAGCGCAGGCTGAGAGTCATCTACGGACACTGGCAGGCTGGGCTTCCGCAGCCCCATCCTGCCAGTGTCCAGAGATAACTCTGTCTGCGCTGTGAAGAAGCAGACAGCGCGGCCACCTCTCACGATCCGCCAGACCACGCCCACATGCACAGCCCCGCCCCGCCCACAGGCCCGCCTCAGCCCCGCCCACAAGAAGTGGGTAGTAGATCTTAGGACTTGGTTATGTTAAGAAGTAGCTCATATGCTGACAAAGTGTGAGCACCTCTGGGCTAGAGCAAGGGGACGGGGATGAAGACGGGGACGAGGACGGGGGTGTGGAAATACAGATGTGGAGCAAGGTTGCGCTCAACCAACAGCGTCTACT
The DNA here is from genome assembly GCF_031893055.1 of Leptodactylus fuscus. Taxonomy (NCBI): domain Eukaryota; kingdom Metazoa; phylum Chordata; class Amphibia; order Anura; family Leptodactylidae; genus Leptodactylus; species Leptodactylus fuscus. Next base: position 181,666,056 of record NC_134269.1, on the reverse strand, counting down.
GTGCCTACTGCTCTGTGGCAGCAAGCATTGTGCTTCCCCACAGTCTCCGGCTTGATGGCCACATTAAGTAGGGTGCAGGGTACAACCCTAACCAGGCCTGAGCACCAGGAAGAGATGTTACAATGGCTGGCAGACAATGCTTCCAGCAAATTCTCCACCAGCCAGTCAGCCTCTACCTCAACTCCTCCTCCTACCCAACAGCCTGGTCCTCCTTCCTCACAACATGCCCAATCTTTCCAGCAACCTAATCCCACCTTTCCCACGTCCCAGGAGCTGTTTTCAGGTCCATTAACTGTCCCTCTCTCTGTCCCACCACGTCCTGAATCACCAGAGGTAACAGATGAGTTGCTGTGTTCTGATGCACACTGGAGCATCTGTTATCTTCTGTTGTTGTTGTTGACCAGAAATCGGCCCTCAGTGATGATGATGACGAGACATCAGGGCAGCCTGTTGCCATTGTCGGTGTGCAAGAGGAGGAGGAGCCATCAGAGGAATTGGAAGAGGAGGTGGTGGACGACGAGGACACTGACCCGACCTGGACAGGGCGGATGTCAAGCGGGGATTGCAGTGTAGATGTGGAGGGAAGTGCAGCACCAAAGAGGGTGGCTAGAGGTAGAGGCATGTCCAGAGGCAGAAGACAGCTGCTTCACCAAAGCCAGGCCACAGCCAGCAGGGCCCAAAATGTTCCCTCTTGTAGCCAACCTAGAAAAACTCCCTCATCGAGGCCACGGTCTTCGGTGGTGTGGAATTTTTTTAATGTATGTGCGGCGGACAAATATACTGCGGTTAGCACTCTCAATCGTCGTCTGTCGTTGCCGCCACTGCCTCTCCCACTGTTGCCAGTGCTGGCGCTGCAGTCCAGACCAGCAGCCAGGAAACCTCCACATGTGCCTCCACCACTTTGGAGACATCTCCCTCATCCTCCCCTTTTCCTGCCTCAGCTCCTTCTCCTGTACCATCATGCGCCTCTTCACAGCAACCCACCATCTCCCAGACTTTTGAGTGCTGGCAAAAATACAGCGCTACTCACCCCCCCATGCACAAGCCTTAAACGCGCACATTTCCAAACTCCTGGCCCAGGAGATGTTGCTGTTCCGGCTTGTGGAAACTCAGGCCTTCCATGACCTGATGGCAAATGTGGCACCTTGATATGCCGTCCCTAGCCGTCACTACTTCTCCCACTGTGCCGTCCCCGCCTTGCACCAGCACGTGTCGCGCAACATCAGGCGGGCCCTAAGTTCCGTGATTTGCACAAAGGTCCACTTGACCATCGACGCGTGGACAAGTGCATGCGGACAGGGACGCTACATTTCACTGATGGCACACTGGGTGAATGTAGTTGAGGCTGTGTACCTAATTTCCCCGCCCAACATTCCTGGCAGGGGTTCTGGTTTTATTCTGGTAGAGGGGAGGGCCAGTCGCATCAGTGATTGCCACAAGCAACTGGTGCAGAATATGATGGAGATGTTTCCATCAATTCTCGTTGGCAGAACACAGGAGAGTTCCTCCAACAGGCGAGCAACTGTCATCCGGTCCACACCCGGCAGGGGCACACTCTCCAAGGTCTGGAACACGTTAATGTCACCCCATGGCCAAAGTACCACAACTGAGGGGCCTAGTGTCACCAGGAGGGACAAGTATAGGCGCATGTTGCAGGAGTACCTGGCCGACACCAGCCCTGTCCTCTCCAATCCCTCTGCGCCCTATACTTATTGGGTCCTCAAGTTGGATTTGTGGCTGGAACTTGCGCTGTACGCAATGGAGGTCCTTTCCTGCCCTGCCGCCAGCATGCTTTTGGAAAGGGTCTTCAGCACAGCCGGTGGCATAATTACGGATAAGCGCAGCTGGCTGTCAGCTGACAGTGCTGACCAACTGACGCTCATAAAAATGAACAGCCACTGGATAGACCCATCATTTTCATGTCCACTGGTGTCAAGCACCCCGACATGAAGTTTCATGTCTGTGCTCACCCTCTACAATTTCTCCTCCTCCTCATACTCCTCCACCATCTGCGCTGCACAATTGTGCTCCTACTAGGCTCAATCCACCCTGATTCCCCCCAACTCTGCTGGTTAGAGTCTCAATCCACTCTGATTCCCCCCAACTCTGCTGGTTAGAGGCTCAATCCACCCTGATTCCCCCCAACTCTGCTGGTAAGAGGCTCAACTCACTCCAAGGGCCAAAAACACTGCCGGTGCAAGGCTCTACTCACTGCAAGGGCCAAAAACACTGCTTTATAAAGGCTCTACTCTCTCTAAGGACCCAAAACTCTGATGGTGCAAGGCTCTACTCACTCTAAGGGCCTAAAACTCTGCTGGAAAGAGGCTGAAGTCACCTAAAGGGCCTCAATCTCTGCTGGTAGCTCAGATTAAGGGCCATAAAAGTGAATTTTGGAAGGTCTTACCATATCAAACACACACACACACATCCACAATGACAGTTCAGGGTGGGTACTGTTGGATTTCCCATTGCCTATTCCATCTGTGGTTGTCATGGGCAACGTGATTTAAAGGGCTGCTTGTTAATGTTTCTTTAGCTTGAATTTGGGTTTCTGTCCATCCAATTGGGGAAGAAACTAGGTTTCCAGGTATTTTCCCACTTTGATAGAGTTTTTTTTGAGTGTAGAAAGTGTGTAGTTGATTGACTGTGATGGTGGGGTAAAACTGTGACTTTGGCTTATTAGATACCCCCAGGCATGCTTCCTCTGCTGTCCCAATTGCATTGCAGAGCTGTTGGCATCATTTGCTGAGGTGTTATAGTGGACTTGGTGACCCTCCTGATTCGAATGGTGGGTTCCCCTGAAACGAAACATTTTTCCCCATAGACTATAATGGGGTTTGATATTTGATCGAATAGTCAAATATTGAGCGGCTATTCGAAACGAATAACGAATATCGAATATTTTACTGTTCGCTCATCTCTAGTAACTATACATTTTTGATTAATTATGTTATTTAGAAAGTCGGAGGGGGAAGGGTGTTTAGATTAGTTTAGGGATTTCAATTCATCAGAGAAAACCCCTTTAAATTACCTTAAATAAACACAGTTATGTTAGAGAAATTATCAGCTCCTATTACAGTGTTGGCCAAAAGTATTGGCACCCCTGCAGTTCTGTCAGATAATACTAATTTTCTTCCAGAAAATGATTGCAATCACAAATTCTTTGGTATTATTATCTTCATTTAATTTGTCTTCAATGGAAAACCACAAAAAGAATTGTCAAAAAGCCAAATTGGATATAATTCCACACCAAACATAAAAAAGGGGGTGGACAAAAGTATTGGCACTGTTTGAAAAATCATGTGATGCTTCTCTAATTTGTGTAATTAACAGCACCTGCTACTTACCTGAGGCACCTAACAGGTGGTGGCAATAACTAAATCATACAAGCAGCCAGTTGAAATGGATTAAAGTTGACTCAACCTCAGTCCTGTGTCCTTGTGTGTACCACATTGAGCATGGAGAAAAGAAAGAAGACCAAAGAACTGTCTGAGGACTTGAGAAGCAAAATTGTGAGGAAGCATGAGCAATCTCAAGGCTACAAGTCCATCTCCAAAGACCTGAATGTTCCTGTGTCTACCATGCGCAGTGTCGTCAAGAAGTTTAAAGCCCATGGCACTGTGGCTAACCTCCCTAGATGTGGACGTAAAAGAAAAATTGACAAGAGATTTCAACACAAGATTGTGTGGATGGTAGATAAAGAACCTCGAGTAACGTCCAAACAAGTTCAAGCTGCCCTGCAGTCCGAGGATACAACAGTGTCACCCCGTACTATCCATCGGCATCTGAATGAAAAGGGACTGTATGGTAGGATACCCAGGAAGACCCCACTTCTTACCCACTGACATAAAAAAGCCAGGCTGGAGTTTGCCAAAACTTACCTGAGAAAGCCAAAAATGTTTTGGAAGAATGGTCAGATGAGACAAAAGTAGAGTTTTTTGGGAAAAGGCATCAACATAGCGTTTACAGTAAAAAAAAAAGAGGCCTTCAAAGAAAAGAACACGGTCCCTACAGTCAAACATGGCAGAGGTTCTCTGATGTTTTGGGGTTGCTTTGCTGCCTCTGGCACTGGACTGCTTGACTGTGTGCATGGCATTATGAAGTCTGAAGACTACCAACAAATTTTGCAGCATAATGTAGAGCCCAGTGTGAGAAAGCTGGGTCTCCCTCAGAGGTCATGGGTCTTCCAGCAGGACAATGACCCAAAACACTTCAAAAAGCACTAGAAAATGGTTTGAGAGAAAGCACTGGAGACTTCTAGAGTGGCCATCAATGAGCCCAGACCTGAATCCCATAGAGCACCTGTGGAGAGATCTCAAAATGGCAGTTTGGAGAAGGCACCCTTCAAATCTCAGGGACCTGGAGCAGTTTGCCAAAGAAGAATGGTCTAAAATTCCAGCAGAGCATTGTAAGAAACTCATTGATGGTTACCGGAAGCGGTTGTCGCAGTTATTTTGTCTAAAGGTTATGCTATCAAGTATTAGACTGAGGGTGCCAATACTTTTGTCCGGCCCATTTTTGGAGTTTTGTGCAAAATGATCAATGATTCGACTTTTTTTTTTCATTCTCTTTTGTGTTTTTTCATTGCAAGCAAAACAAATGAAGATATTAATACCAAAGAGTTTGTGCTTGCAATCATTTTCTGGAAGAACATGAGTATTATCTGACAGAATTGCAGGGGTGCCAATACTTTTGGCCAACACTGTACATATCATTGAAACTGCAAGCCTTGAATAAAGTGGAAAATCATCAGGCACCAACAGTTTTACCAAGTTACTACAAACAATTTGAACATATTCTAGCTCCAAACTAGGTGTTCACCAGAAGGGTAAAACAAGAATCTCCACCAAAAAAGCCATCTTAGGTTATTATAACGCTTTCAAAACCAGTGAAAGCAACTACTAATCCAGCAAACTTTCGCTTTACTTCACTGTTGAACACCAATGTCACAATGAACGTTAAAATAATTGAACAAAATTTATTTTGGGTACTGCAGATTATACATACAGAAGCCATTATTAGCACAAACTACATGAACTATAAATATTCTCACTTCCTTTATTCCAAAAATACAAAAAGAAATAAACAACCAGGTCAAATTTGCAACCAACTTTTTACTCCTAGGCCAGTGACAGTGACAAGAGGTCATCCTCTAGGTTTAGAGGAGAGAAAGTTTCACCAGCAACATAGAAGGAGATTCTTTACAGTAAGAACAGCGAGGCTCTGGAACTCACTGCCCCAGGAAGTGGTGTTGGCGGATTCAATGAACAAGTTCAAAGAGGGCCTAGATGTCTTTCTCGAAAAGAACAATATTATGGGTTATGGACTCTAGATTTTAAGGACACGTTGATCCAGGATTTTATACTGACTGTAAGATTGGAGTCAGGAAGGATTTTTTTTCCTCTGAAATGGGGTAATTGGCATAAGCGTCATGGTTTTTTTTTGCCTTCCTCTGGAACACACTTAACTAGGCTGATCACCTGGAGGCGCTGCATAGAAAGGGCCACAGCAGACTCTACCTGCTCAGGAGGCTGAGGGCCTTCGAAGTCCAGGGGCCACTTCTTAGGGCCTTTTTCAACTCTGTGGTTGCTTCAGCCATCTTTTTCGGTGTGGCCTGCTGGGGGAGCAGTATATCAACCAGGGACAGAAATAGACTTGACAGGCTGTTCAGAAGGGCCAGCTCTGCCCTGGGGAGCCCTCTGGACCTAGTACAGGTGGTGGGTGACAGAAGGACACTGTCAGTGGTGAGCTCCATGCGGGAGAATAAATCCCACCCCATGTATGAGACTTTAATGGCACTTAGCAGCATTGTAAGTGACCATCTGCTTCACCCCAAGTGTGAGAAGGAGTGCTATTGCAAGTCCTTCCTTCCAACTGCGATCAGGCTACATAATCTACATCAGACCAAGCGAAGATCACTCCATACAGAAAACTAATGATTATGATTATGAAGTCTTACTTCTTTCTTCTACTGTTCCTTAGCTGCTATGGACTCCTAGTATATCTTCTTTTCTCAGCTTATGTGTCTACTTCGGTAATATATTACTGTGTATTATCTGGTATCTGTATTACTATCCTGCTGGTAACATACTGAAATTTCTCCACTGTGAGACTATTAAAGGATTATCTTATCTTATCTTATCAACACTGTGGAGGACTGTAAGGGTTATAGGTTGGACTTGGATGAACTGTTGTCTTAAACCAACCTCATCTACTATGTAACTATGAAAGAGGTAGGAATAGGCCTACCTGACGTTTAAAAATACAGTACCACTGGTCCTCCTTATTAATCAAGTCATGGCTGAACAATGACTGCCCAAAAGTCTGGGCACAGATTGAAAAATATCATACTAATAAACATACCATCTCAATGCTACAAACACCAAAGAAAATTCCCCCTTCACAACTATTTCCCTAGCAAGCATTATAGCGACATAGCTTTGAAAATGTATGTCAAGGAAACTTGGATTAGCGGAAGCATACCAGTATGTTTTCTACCCTTAAAATATATACTCACTCTCATCCCAGACAGTAACATCTTCAGTCAGCTATTTCTTTCTATATATGGCTGTGTTGCTGACAAAGATTAAAGTTCTCCATAGTGGTGAATTGAGTACTGGTCAAGCAGGCGTGTTGTCCCACCATTCACAAGGATGCTTCATGATGATATTTGGTCCCCTGTCCTCCTGATTGCTGGGGGCTCCCAGTGATTGGACACTCTTCTCCCCTTTCGGTGGCTACGGTGTAAGTGTTCATAATGGCAGAACCCCTCTAAGTTCTAAATAGAAACTCCCAAACAAAGACTTCTTAAAATATCTTCAAATCAGGCATGCACTATTCTCTAAATAGATGATACAACCAGGGACATATTATAAAAATGGCCAAATGTGTGGTTGGTAGGGGCACAGCACGGCCTGCTGACATCTACCCACGCCAGTGCTGCAACGTTTCCAGCTCATAGCTGGAGTCAATTTAACAGCGGCAGAGGAGGAGGAGGAGGAGGGTGTTGTTTCAGAGCCCCTGCCAGTGATAGTCTGGGAGATGAGGTACACCGCCCCAGTTTGTGACCCAGTCCCAGCCTCAACTACATTCACCTAGTGTGCCGTCAGTGAAATGTAGCATCCCTGGCCGCATGCACTTGTCCACGCGTCGGTGGTCAAGTGGACCTTTGTGCAAAGCGTGGAACTTAGGGCCCGCCTGATGTTGCGTGACACATGCTGGTGCAAGGCGGGGATGGCACACCGGGAGAAGTAGTGACGGCTAGGGATGGCATAGCGAGGTGCTGCACTTGCCATCAGGTCCTGGAAGGCCGGAGTTTCCACAAGCCAGAACGCCAACATCTCCTGGGCCAGGAGTTTGGAGATGTGCGCGTTCAAGGCTTGCGCATGTGGGTGGTTAGCGCTGTATTTTTGTCTGCGCTGAAATGTCTGAGAGATGGTGGGTTGCTGGGAGGAGGTGAATGATGGTGCAGGAGAAGAAGCTGAGACAGGAACAGGGGAGGATGAGGGAGAATTCCCCAAAGTGGCAGAGCCAGATGTTGCAGTGTCCTGGCTGGTGCTCTGAACTGCAGCTCCAGCACTGGCAACAGTGGGAGAGGCAGTGGCAGCAACGCCGGACGACGATTGTCCTGTGTTTGTTCTCTCCCACTGAGCACAGTGCTTGGATTTCAAATGACGGCGCATGGAAGTGGTCGAAACGTTGCTCTTTTCAGAGCCCCTACTCAGTTTCGAGGGGCAAATTGTGCAAACCGCACTATATCTCTGTGCATTCCTTGAAAAATCTCCACACCATCGAGGAATGTGCCTTCGATGGGGAAGTTTTTCTGGGCTGGCTATGATAGGGAACATCTTGGGCCATTCTGGTTGTGGCCTGGCTTTGGCGAAGCAGCTGATCTCTGCCTCTGGACATGCCTCTGACTCTAGCTGCCCTCTTTAGTGCTGCACCTCCCTCAACATTGACACTGCTTTCCCCGCTTGACATCCCCCTGTCCAGGTCGGGTCAGTGTTCTCGTCGTCCACCTCCTCCTCTCGCCTCCTCCTCCTGCACACCGCACATGGCAACAGGCTGCCCTGACGGCAACTGTGTCTCATCATCATCACTGAGGGTGGGTTGCTGGTCAACCACCACAAAATCAACAGGAGATGGAGGAGACTCCAGTGCTTGGGCATCTGGACACAGAAAGTCGTCTGGTAGCTCCGTGGAAATGGAGGGACAGGGAGAGGGACAGTTAAAGGACCAGAGAACAGCTCCTGAGCAGGAAAAGTTGGGATTACTCTGATGGGAAGATTAGGCATTTTGGGAGGAAGGCTGAACAGAATGTTGTGTAGGAGGAGCATTTGAGGTAGAAGCTGACTGGCTGGTGGATAATGTGGTGGAAGCATTATCCGCCAGCCATTGTAACACATGTTCCTGGTGCTCGGGCCTACTTAGGTTTGTGCCTTGCACCCTACTTAATGTGGCCAGCAAGCCAGGGACTGTGGAGAAGCGCAATGCTTGGGGCCCCTGAGGAGTAGGCACAGAATGCGCTGTGGCTTCACCGCGACCTTGCTCCCCAGCAGCCTTCCCACGCCCCCGGCCTCGTCCACGTCCCTTACCGGTAGCCTTGAGCATTTTTCGATGGTTTTGATGGTTTGGTGGGTACACACCGTGACAACATGCATGAAGCTTTTACAGCCTGACAATTAGAATGTATATCCCACTGATTTTTTGTAGGTACACACCGTGACTACCTGGATGAAGCATCTATAGCCTGAGAATTAGAATGTATATCCCACTGCTTTTTGGGAGGTACACATCGTGACAACCTGGAGGAAGCGTCTATAGCCTGATAATTAGAATGTATATCCCACTGCTTTTTTGGGGGGTACACATCGTGACAACCTGGATGAAGCGTCTATAGCCTGATAATTAGAATTTATATCCCACTGCTTTTTTGGGGGGTACACACCGTGACAACCTGGATGAAGCGTCTATAGCCTGATAATTAGAATGTATATCCCACTGCTTTTTTGTGGGTACACACCATGACAACCTGGATGAAGCGTCTATAGCCTGATAATTAGAATGTATATCCCACTGCTTTTTTGGGGGGTACACACCGTGACAACCTGGATGAAGCGTATATAGTGTATATGGGCTGAGAATTTCAGTGTTTACCCCTTATTTTCGGGGGGGGGGGGCACACACTGTTGAACCCTGGATTAAGCGTATATAGGGTATATGGGCATACAATTTCAGTGTAGCCCACTTAGCTTAATCCCCACCGTGGAAAGCTGGGTTGCGCAGGTACAGCCTGGCTTAATTGTTGTGAATCCCACTCTAGCGTTTGTGGGTAGACACTGTGCCAAGCTTGCTTGAGCTTCTCCCTTTAGTGTAGCTCTTAAAAGAGCTGTTGTGGTTCTTCTTTGCTATACCTGCCTAGCAGAATCTAAAACCTAACTAGCCCTCAGCTGATGCACATGTTTGTCAGTTTTTATGTGGATCCAGCAAAAAACAATCCTCCCCGAGGTCTTACCCAACCATCCTTAAATGTCTCGGTGGGAGACCTATTTAGGTCAACCCGTCTCAGATGCTGACTGGTTCCTCATCTGGGATAGGGGGTTTAAGACCTCCATTTGGGTTGTTGATAAAGAGAACTTTTTCAAAATGCTGATGCATTGGTACCACACACCAGCTCTTCTCCATTACTTTGACAGGTCTATTCCAGATTGCTGCTGGCATAGTGGTGCCCGCCCCGCCCATATCTTCCACCTATTTTGGTCCTGCCCTTCCCTGGCTCTTTTTTGGGGCCAGGTTCAGGACCTCCTGGACCGGGTGATTGGGGTGCATTTTCCCCTTTCTCCTAGAACGTTTCTCCTTTATCTCCCTCCTGTCAAGTTGCGCAAGCCTGCTCTCTGTCTCTTTTTATTTCATTTGACGCCTGCTAGATGTCTGATAGCGAAGCATTGGCGCCAGGCAGCCCCCCCCATCCCTAGAGGAACTATACTGTAGGATCAGGAACGCGCGTTCTCTGGAGTACCTAACCGCTGTCCTTAATAATGAGGAAGAGTGATTTCACGCCAGTGGTTCCCTGAACTCTCCTGGTCTTCCCTTTCTGGTGTTCTCCCTTGTCTCCTGTCTTTGTTTATTGGTGTCCTCTTTGTCTTTCTGATTATTTAATATGTTTCTGTTTGATTTGATGACCCGTGTTGATTTAATTATCGCATTACCTTCGTGGTGTATTCTTTTTTGTTTTCTTTGTTTTTGGATTGATACTGGTTATTGAACCTGTTTTAACCTTTCATTGTTAAAAAATTCACTAATAAAAAAATGTAAAAAACAAACACCCCCCCCCAATCCTATGTATCAGTTTGCATCTGTACATGTCTGTATTTCAAAAAAAAAAAAAAAAATCAAATCAGGTTTTTTTTTCTGTAAACGAAAGCAAAGATATCTGTGGTATTTTATGAAATAAAAAAAAAACACATACAAACTATTAAAAATGTATGTTTTATTTTCAAATGAACGCATCAATTTTTGAAAAAAAAAATGTTTCAGTGTAAAAACTGAGTTTACATGAAATAAAAAAAAAAAAAAAGCGGCCATACTATCTTGGTATATTTAGAAACTATTGCATTTTCAAATCAAGTCAGTCATTTCTGTTACCTAACATGTAGAAAAAGCATAGATATTTTAATGTTTTCCAATCATTACTTATTGGCTATTAATCATAGGACAGTTAGACAGTTTATGTAGAGACATAAGAGATGAAGCATAAAGCAGGATGCATTAAAAGATTCCAGTTCTCTTAGTCAGCTGTGAAAAGGCCAGGTAAACACTTTAGAAGAAACAGTTATTATATATACTATATAAATGGGCAAACATAGTACTTCCATTAAACCTAATTAACAGGAAATGTTTTTAAAAGGTAAATAATATTTCTACACATATTGCCTTATAAAATATGAGGTGGATTGAAGTAGAGTGTGCTATAAAAAAAGAATACAAGCAAGTCTTAATGTAATACATTTTGAGTGTGATTAATTATTCACAAATATATTTTACATAGTGATCTCATACATTTTTTTGTAATTTATCATATACAATCTTTTGTAAAAATTTGGACATTACTTGTCATGATTTTCTTAGGCCTCGTGCACTTGGCCTTATTACAGTTCTATTACTTGGTACAGAGCCACATCAAAGATACTATAAAAGTGCAGAGAGCCTTTTACAGAACCCATGTCATCAGCTTGGCCTCTTGCTTCCTATCGGGCTGAGAGTACAAGCACATGAGCGACATTTTATTTGTGCCATTGTAACTAGCTGTTAATGGAAACAGTAAAGAGGTGGAGAAGAGGGATCTTCATGCAAGAAGGGGGCAGAGAGTAATGGACCAGGCTGATGATGTGGGTAGAGATAACGTGCCCTGTACTCTCTGAAGATTAATTTGCATGTGAATAAAAGCAGATTTTTGAGAAAATAGCTGCAGCATCACAGAAACACAGGTATGCCTAGAATAGCCTTTCTAAAGGCTATATAAAGATAGGCTTAGTTAAAAACCTTAAGAGACATTGATAGACTCTCTTTAAAGAGATTCGAAGTTAAGCAGCTTAGGATGTCCTTAATAGGTGGGATTTGGCCATAAATAAAAGGTGGTTTATTCCAATAAGTTGAGAACGCTCTAGATTTCCCATGTAAGGTGCAACATTTATTGAGTACAACGTAGAGAGATCTTTAGATACTTGGATTCCCAGATATTTAATAGAATAAAAATTCTATGTTATAAGTATTGTTACGCCCGCACCCATTCTAACTTCTGCACCTTCGCTGCAGTTGTGTTTAGTTTTTATTGCTTGCTAGGGTTTTTGTTGCTCTGTCTGAACTCTGTCCTATTCCTTCTCCTCTGTAATTTTCCACCAAACCCATGTCCTTCACCTTGGTTTCCCTCTGCTCCTCTAATAGTTATTTTTAACCTACGTGTGTCATTGACTGCCTATCTTCCTATCGTGTCTGGAGCGGGTTCTTCCTTCCTATGTATTGCTTGCTCACATTCACATAATTGTTTGCTATTGCCTTGCACATGCAGGCTGGTTCCTTACTGATTTGTTACTTGCACTCATATTATTGACCTCTGGCTTTACCTTTGAATATTCTCTTGGATTTTGATGCTGTACTTCATTGCTCGACTGTTACCTTGGCTAGCTGACCTCCCTTTGTTGTTGTTTCTCTTGTCCGCATTCTGTGTCATCACCTAGATCTAGGTAGGGTTTTGATAAATGTCACTTTTCTATGTTAACCACAAATCCTGACAATTCTTGAATGTCAACAATGCAACGAAACTTTGGGATTCATTATTTCCATAACATAGGTCTGTAGGATCTAAAAAAACACCCCATAGATCAGAATATCTCTTTAACCCCTTCACGTCTGGGCCATTTACCTGGTACATGACCAGACACTTTTTTTTTTTTAGTACATGTGATTTTGAAGGCTATAACAGTTTTTTTTTTGTTTGCGTTATTAAAATAACTTTTTGGTTCTTTTTTTGGTGACACCTAGGGATTTATTTTTATATAATGTTAACCACTAATGCCAGTCTCTAAGAACAGACACAAATGATCTAGCGGACATCACTTCTTACAAGCAAAATTCCCCGCAACACTGATGGACTAGGCATCTCATCTCTCATGACAACATAGCTTCCTGGAACATTGCAGAGTGACCATCCAAACTGACTTGCCTCGCCATATTTTCTGGAAAGGTGTGAAGGCCATATACCACACTTTTGTCTGGGCTGAACCCAAGTGTCACACCGCAGCAAAGCATCATACCATGGGGCATGGCAGATAACTTCTTTGATGGAACAACACCTACGTGCAACCACAATGTTCAAAATCCACACATTGCACTTGCAAAGAAAACACATCAACATTGGTTATTCAACACATCAAATATCCATTGAAAAAACACCATTTCTCATGGAATCCTAAAGTACCTTGACTGAAGCAGCATTTAAACGAGGTTAATTTTCACTAGGGATAGGCGAACTGATGTATTCCTAGCCGGAATCAACTCAAATATAACAAATTTTTTATTTTTTAATGAAATCAAATAATTTTCGATTAATCTTTGGCAAACTGCATGTAGCTGCTGCCGCTAGCACTAGCAGCAGTAGAAACTAGTCTGCCACCATCACCTGAGCTTGCTTTATATCTATTCCAGGCAGGTCTTTTGGATGTTGGGCTGGCATATCAGGTGGAATACTTATTATTGCAGTTTCCACCAACCTCTTGCCCTGACTAGTTTTCCAGTAATTATCTGTAATAATTGAATTCAGTAATCTTCCCCACTTTTTAGATTTCACCCAAGTACCCCTAATAGCACTACTACGAGTAGCACACCCGTTGCCACTACTACCTCTACCAATACTTATATCTTCGATATCTACCTCCACTATATCTAAAAAGCTCTGGCAGTTCTCAACCAACTTATCAAGAAGAGAAAGAAGAGTAAGTATTGGGCTTTGAGGAAAATCTCTCAGCAGATGCCACATGACTACTAGAGAATGGGACCTGGGTCAGTGAGGAAGACATGATTGACAGTACAAAAAGATAGCATGGTGAATTACATGTTACAATAGAGGAGGAGGAGGAACACACAGAACCTTGACTCAACATTTCTGCTTCACTGCTTTCAAAAACTTCTTTATACTCAGGAGGTATGATAGCTCTGCTGGCAGGGCTGTCAAGGCAAAAAGTAGTGTTGCAATCCACTGGCAGGGTTGTCAAGACAAATCCACATCTTTATTGTTAGTACTTGTTAGCAAGTGTTTCCTTCCCCCTCCTTTTGTCTCTCCCCAGACCTGTTTTCTACCTTTTCCTCCTCCTCCACCACCATTACACCTAGATTATTTTTGAGAAGGTCCACATTGTCATTTTTCACTTTTTAGTAGGTAAAGAATTATTTTGGATTACTTTTACCTTCCTTGGCAACTATTCTCTGCCACGGTTTTTACTAACTTTATTTGTTTGACACAGTATTTCGCTTGATAATATTTTAATGTCATGCCATTACCTTCTTGTTTTAATTCCTGAAACGCTTTATTACTTTAAGTACTTTGAAAATGCTCCATTTACATTGTGTCCCCCTTCACTTTGAGGAGATTGTCCCAGTTAATGTTGCAAAGCTCCTCTATCAGCTTGTATAACTTGTCCTTCCTGAAGTTTGTCCTCCCAGATGTCATCACATAGGCTTAAGGCAGGATTCTATGTACAGGTAAACCTCTTCCAATTCCTATTTGTACTTTCTTTTCTAAATAGACTGTACACTTTATATTTATAAAAAAAAAAAAAAACCTGTACCCTTTATATTTATAGCATAGTCATAGCTAGGGTGCAGCTATATCTTATTTATTCCCACAATGTCATATTCCTTTTTCAACATTATCACTTCATCATCACACGTGAACTGCCCGCGCGGGTTTTGACACGGAGAGAGCCGCGGTGAGCCGCGTCTCTCTCTTGTCAAAACCCGCCTGCCGCGACCATCGCTGTCGCGGCTTAACCCTCTACTGTCGGCTCAAATGAATGAGCCGACATAGGAGGGAGCTGCCGGGGGCGGAAGCAGCGCGGCTGAGCCTGCGCAGCTTCCGCCTGAAGAAAGGACATGTCCTTTCTTTTCTCCGCTACATAGACCACCATTGTAAAGGGGCGGATTTTGAAGTGAAATCCGCTGTCAAAATCCGCCCCTTTGTTCACGTGTGAACTAGCCCTTATAGTTCCTCAGTTTTGTTAGTGAGACTTCTGCATTAGTATGTATATGCATTTTGTGTGTGTATTAGAAATGAGCGAACAGTGAAATATTCTATATTCGTTATTCGAACGAATATCGAACCCCATTATAGTCTATGGGGAAAAACCGTTCGTTTCAGGGGAAACAACAATTCGATTCAGGAGGGTAAACAAGTCCACTATGACACCTCAGCAAATAATGACAACACCTCTACAATGCAACTGGGACAGCAGGGGAAGCATGCCTGGGGGCATCTAACAAGCCCAAGTCACAGTTTTACCCCACCATCACAGCCTATCAACTACACACTTTCCATACTCAAAAAAACCACTACGAAAGTGGAAAAATACCTGGAAACATTCTTTCCTCCCCAATTGGATGGACAGAAACCCAAATTTTAAGTTAAAGAAACATTACCAAGCCCCCCTTTAAATCACATTGCCCATGACAACCACAGATGGAATTCGCAATAGGAAATCAAACAGTACCCACTCTTAACTGTCATTGTGTGTGTGTGTGTGTGTGTGTGTGTGAAATTCACTTTTCTGGCCCTTAACGTGAGCCCTTCCGAATTAAGTTAGAGGCCCTTAAGCTGAGCTACCAGCAGAGATTGAGGCCTTTGAGGTGACTTCAACGTTTTACCAGCAGAGTTTTTGGCCCTTTAACTTAGTTCAGCCTTGTACTAGCAGAGATTTGTTGGCCCTTTGGGTGAGTTGAGCCTTGCACCAGCAGTGTTTTTGGCCCTTTGGGTGAGTTGAGACATGCACCAGCAGTGTTTTTGGCCCTTGGGGTGAGTTGAGCCTTGCACCAGCAGTGTTTTTGGCCCTTGAGGTGAGTTAAGCCATTAAACAACAGTGCTTTTTTACCTTCAGGTGAGTTGATCTATGCACCAGCAGTGTTTTAATTTTTGGCCCTTTGGGTGACTAGAGCCATGCAGCAGCAGTGTTTTTGGCCCTTGAGGTGAGTTGAGCCTTTAAACAGCAGTGTTTTTTGACCTTGAGGTGAGTTGAGCCTTTAAACAGCAGTGCTTTTTGACCTTGAGGTGAGTTGAGCTATGCACCAGCAGTGTTTTATTTTTTGGCCCTTGGGGTGACTAGAGCCTTGTAGCAGCAGTGTTTTATTTTTTGGCCCTTGGGGTGACCAGAGCCTTGTAGCAGCAGTGCTTTATTTTTTGGCCCTTGGGGTGACTAGAGCCTTGTAGCAGCAGTGGTTTATTTTTTTGGCCCTTGGGATGACTAGAGCCATGCACCAGCAGTGTTTTAGGCCCTTTGGGTAAATTGAGCCTTTAACCAGCAGAGTTTTAGTTTTTGGCCCTTGGGTTGACCCCTAAAAAATTAGATTTCAGGCCCTTGGGGTGAGCCCTAAAACATTAATTTTCAGGCCCTTGGGGGGAGCCCTAAAAATTATTTTGCAGGCCCTTGGGTTGGAGCACCCTGAACATCATGCCCGACTTCCCAGAAGTCTTCACTGCATAATGCGAGGTTATAACCAGTGAGAGGCTGAGAGACCAGATTATGGGGATAATGTCACTCCTTAGGGAGAGACCACCTTCTCAGGTGTGTGGAGACTTATACAGCCATAGTTGCTCCACTGCAAGGGAACATGGGAAGAATATGCAAATCTGTCTCCCAAGATGCTCGGCGACCATCAAACTTAACTGAACTTGAATTGTTTTGTAAAGAGGAATGGTCCAAAATACCTTCATCCAGGATCCAGGAACTGATTAAAAGCTACAGGAAGCGACTAGAGGCTGTTATCTTTGCAAAAGGAGGATCTACTAAATATTAATGTCACTTTTCTGTTGAGGTGCCCATACTTTTGCACCGATCAAATTTTGGTTTAATGCATATTGCACATTTACTGTTAGTACAATAAACCTCATTTCAATCCTGAAATATTACTGTGTCCATCAGTTATTAGATATATCAAACTGAAATGGCTGTTACAAACACCAAAATATTTAGAACTAAAAATGATTAAGAATAATAGGGGTGCCCAAACTTTTTCATAGGACTGTATTTCTGCAACATCCGGAAGGTGTTTTTCTTATGTTGATGTATGTTTCCTTGTTTTTGCATATTTCAATAAAAAGATAATTTGAAAGAAAGAAAGAAAGAAAGAAATACATTTTATTTTAGTAACAAAAACACATAAAATTATACTTACCGTATTTTTCGGACTATAAGACGCACCCAGGTTTTAGAGGAGAAAAATAGGGAAAATAAATTTTCAGGCAAAAAATGGTAAAATATTTAAAATATGGGAGTTGTAGTTTTGGAACAGCTGCAAGGCCACATTGACAGGTGACCCTGCAGCTGTACGGGGATGTATAGGGCGTTTTTTTTGTGGGGCCAGGTGTACTTTTTAGATATACCATTTTGGGAAATGTTTATTGCTTAGATCACCTTTTATTTAATTCAGAGGCAAAACAGAGAGAAAAACCCAGCGGTTTAGCACTTTTGATTTTGACGTTCACTGTACATAAAAATATTAGTAGACCGGGCATTTTCAGACACAGGGATACCTAATGTGTATGTTTCACAGTAATGTTATACTTTTATATGTATTCTAGGGAAAGGAGGTGAACTTTTATTTATTTGATTTTTTATTATATTTTTTTTAAGTGTTTTTTTTTTTTACTATTTTAATATCCCCCGCCTAGGGGGCTTGAACCTGCAATCATTTGATTGCAAGTCCCATAGACGGCAATACAAGTGTATTGCCGTCTATGGGAGATTCTATACATTACTATCGCGGAGTGTCATAGACCAGCCGCGATAGTAATATATATCTATGACAAGCCTCGGAGCCTTCATTAGGCTCCCGGCTGTCATCGGAACAGGTCGGCTCCTGCGGCCTCGCCGTGCAGGAGCCGGCCTGCATCACTAAAGGTATGGGGCCGGTGGGGGGGGGGCTAACTGACTGCCGGGACCTGTGGAGGAGGAGTGGATTTGCAGCATGGCCGCGCTACTGCCACCGCTGGTTTTCTTCAGCGGCAGTAGCGCGGCAATCTGCAGCCCCCAGCAGCTAAGACAGTCCCCGGCATCTGCTGTAATAGACCGGCGGATGCCGAGGAGTGTCTTAGCTGCCGGGGCCTGCAGATTGTCACGCTCCTGCCGCTGAAGAAAACCAGCGGTGGCAGTAGCGCGGCAATCTGCAGGCCCCGGCAGCTAAGACACTCCCCGGCATCCGCCGGTCTATTACAGCAGATGCCGGGGACTGTCTTAGCTGCTGGGGCCTGCAGATTGCCGCGCTACTGCCGCTGAAGAAAACCAGCGGTGGCAGTAGCGCGGCCATGCTGCAAACCCACATTCAGACTATAAGACGCACCCTCATTTTCCTCCGAAATTTGGGGGGAAAAAAGTGCGTCTTATAGTCCGAAAAATACGGTACAGATATTCTACAAGTATAATTTTAATGTGATATTGTTACTAATATAACATCAAATTATATTTTTTATTTTCTTTTGCCTTTTTCTTGCATATACTTGTGTCTGAAGAATCTCAGTTATATTAATGTTTTGAGTTTTACAGAATAATCTTACATGAGTGGAAAGTTTAAACAATCCATACTAGAATATTTCTTATACCTTTCCAAATTCTGGAGTCCCAAGTGAGATGGGCTATCAGACCTCCAGCTTCTCCTGAGTCTGTTGTCTAAGTGACCCTGTTGTTTTCGTCCTTGAACCACGACACAGGGATCTGGAATTTACTTTAGGTGAAGAGCTTTGTATATAGAACCAGATGCTTCTACAAAAAATAATACCAGGCTCCTCACTAAACCGTATACATGTTCAAAACAGAGAGGTCATCCAACCTTTACATTGTATTCAATAAAAACTATACAGATGTCACAAATGACGTGTTTTTGAGGGACAGACTCCTTTCTCAAATCAGTAGTTATACAAGCAAAATGGTGGTATATACAGGCCTAAATAAATAACCCTACCAATTTACAGTGGGGACTACAATTGGATTAATGAATTAATTAGTGACCTTGTGTCTCAATACATTGAAATATATTTGCATACATAAATTACAACGGAGAATATACATAATAGTAAAACATCTAATAAGTAGGAACAACTTGAATTTGTAGACATAGGGTCTCAAAAATATGAAAGTGTTGGCCTAAAATTATTAAGAGTTGTATAGTAAAATATATATTCATATATAATTTGGTATTTCTGTACATAACTGCATGATAGTCTCTTGATAATACTTATATTTGTGTCATCTGTATATGCATAATTATAACTGAGGAATATTACTTTGCTTTAACAACAGGCCATAAGATATTCCTGCTGTAGAATTCTATATACATTAATGAAATGCGAGTGCCCTTGTCAGGTTTTTCCACAGGAGAATATGGAAAGCGACCTGATGTCATGTGCCCCTTTCCAATAGAAGCCAGCCCGGGGAGGTCTGTAAAAATAGTAACAATTTTTACGCAACTCTTCTGTACGTTCGGCAGTCCACCATCATTTTCTGGCCTTTAGCTAACGGCACGGGTTCTGGACTTCACCGCTGAGGACTGTTATTGGGTGTTAGCGGTTACGTGGGGAGTATATTATACAGTCCCTGACAAGTTTTGTCGCTTATCCATGTTGTGGAATCAAAATTGGCTTCACTGCTGAAATATTGATCATTTAATGTACACAGAAAGGTCAGATTTTGGCAAGACAAAAGTTTTGTCTCCCACGTAATGTAATGTGAGAATCAAACCAATAATTCAGTTCAAATACAAAGATATGTTTCCTAACATTGGTGAATGAGGTTGTGGTGCTATTAGAGCCATATTTAATATTTTGTGTGACTTCCATGAGCTTGAAGGACGGCATCCATGCTCTTCAACAATGATTCATTCAATTTATTGATGATGTCATCAGTAATAGCAAAGAATGCAGTCTAACATGCCTCCCAGAGTTGTCTACCAAGCTTCCTCTTTCATCCTACCCCAAACATACTCAATAATGTTCATGTCTGGTGACTGGGCTGGCCAGTGCTGGAGCACCTTCATCTTCTTTGCCTTGAGGAACTTTAATGTAGAGATGGATGTATGAGATGGAGCACCATCCTGCGGCAAAATTTGACCCCTTTATGATTGAGAATGTACGAGGAAGCTAATACTTGTTGATATTTTAGGCTATTGATATTGCCTTGCAAATGTTTTGCATACCCCCATACTGAATGTAACTCAATACCATGATCTTACACCCAGAAAACAGTTAAGTTTGGTGGTGGTATCTTGGATCCATACGGGCTCCAGTAGGTCTCCTGCAGTATTTGCGATGGCTGTGGTGTAATTCAACTGAAGATTCATCTGAGAAATCCACCTTCTGCCACTTTTCCAGCGTCCATCTGTTTAGTAGGCTGTGGGCCTTTAATTGCCTTTAGTTTAGTGATGGCTTCAGGGCTCTAATTCGACCATGGAGGACATTTCGAGGCAGAATCCTACAAACTGTTCTAGTTGACACAGGGATGAGGTGACCAGGCCTGTTGGAGCTCTGCTGCAGTGAAAGAGGGGCTGGTTTTGATTTTCTAACCAACAAACATTCCTCCTGAGCAGTTGTCTTGCGGGGTCTGCCGGACCTGGGCTTGCCAAAACCATCTCCAGTCTGTTCAAATCTTTTTTTAAAATTCATTGTACTTGACGCTGAGACACATTAAAGGTGCCAGCCACCTCTGCAGTGGATCTGGTCTTCAGCCTCTTGATAATCAAGGCTTTGGTCGCAGGATTGATTTTTGGCATTCTGTCAGAAGTGAAGTTGCAGTTCAAGTGAAGGTTTGGGGTGCTGGAGTTCTTCTTATACACACCCACTAATTAACCGACCAATTAGTGAGCATTGGTGAGGCTGTACACTAGGATTGGGTGCATCACATGACAAAGCGACAAAACTTTTGTCTTGCCAAAATCTGACCTTTCTGTATTCATTAAATGATCAATATTTCGTCATTGAAGCCAATTTATTTTCTTAATAAAAAACACATTTGGGAGGGTTTCAGCTTTCATATGAGTCATTTCTTAAACCAATAGATGAAATTAAAGTCAGGTTATAAGCTTTTGATTCCACTACATGGATAAGCGACAGAACTTTTGTCAGGGACTGTACTGTATGGAGAATTATATATATCGGGGAATATTACGAGTGTGAACTATAAGACGGGCTTTTTTTAAGAGACCTATAAACTATAACTGCTATATATACGGCATCTATTTTAAGGGGGAGCTATTATTTATAAGAGGGGAACTATTTATAAGGGGGATATAATTGCTAAGTGGGATTATTTATAAGGGTGACTATTAATATGGGGGAACTAGTTATAAGAAAGCAGTATTATTTTAAGTATTATTAGCGCTGTTACAGATAAGGGGGAACTATTACAGAAAAGGGGGAGTATTACTAATACAGAGCACTATTTATATTCAGTAACTATCATTTATAAGGGAGCTATTAGTTATAAGTGTGTAATATTATTTACAAGCAGGGGCTATCATTTATAAGGGAGCTATTAACTGATAACTTTATAATATTATTTATAAGCAAGGACTATTACATATAAGTAGGCCTATAATAACTGATGACTGAGTGCAGAAATCTATTAGGTGGTACAAAGGTGGTCATCTGAATTGTGTGTGGAAAAATAGGACTTGTTATTACAATTTGGGGGGCAGAAAGGAGGCATTATTAACCCCTACCCGACATTCGCCGTAATAGTACGGCGCTACCGGGAAGGGCTTCCCGCAAACCGCCGTACTATTACTGCGGATGCATGGTGCGCACACAGAAACTGTGTGCGCACCATGCACAGCGGGTGTCAGCCGTAATACAATGCCCCGTGTTAACCCCTGATATGCCGGCGGTCAACATGACCGCTGGCACCTCCGGGGTTTTGCTTCAAAATGGTGCCGATCGGCACCCCCCGCGCCGGTTTCAGGGGGTGCCGGTGTTCGTAGGGGGCAGCCCGGGGTCTGATCAGTGACCCCGGGTCTGCTCCATCACTTACCCCATCCTCGCACCTGGCTGATCCTGCCGTAAATGAAGCTGTCAGCCTGTGCGTCTACACAGGCTGACAGCTTCCTATACAATGCAATACACGTGTAACACGTGTATTGCAGTGTATATGTAGTGAGGCGGTGATCAGCTGATCACTGCTTCAATCCCCCATGGGGACAGAAAAAAAAAGTTAGAAAAAAGTAAAAATAAAAAAGTTTAAAATAAAATAGAAATAAATAAAGCCCCAAAAATCCCATTTTCCCCATATAAAATGTTTTATTATGTAAAAAAAAAAAAATAGAAAAAAAATTACATATTTGGTATCGCCGCGTCCGTAATAACCTGAACAATAAAATTAAAACATTATTTAACCCGAACGGCGAACGGCGTAAAAAAAAACGTAGAAAACCGCACAAAATAATGATTATTCACCACCTTTCCCTTACAAAATGTTTAATAAAAAGTAATCAAATGGTCAGATGAAAACCAAAATGGTACCAATAGAAAGAAGAGGTGTTCACGCAAAAAATAAGCCATCAACCAGCTCTGTCTAGCGAAAAATAAAAATGTTATGCCTTTCAGAAGATGGCGATGCAAAAATAATGATTTTTTTCCCTAAATTGAATTTTATTCTGCACAAATAGCAAAGCATTAAAAAAATAATATAAATGAGGCATTGCCGTAACCGTACCGACCCGCAGAATAAAGGTAACATGTTACTTATGCTGTACGCTGCACGGGAAATAAAATAAATGCTAAAAAGCAATGCCAGAATTGATGTTTCCTTTTACATCCCACCCAGAAAGAGTTAATAAAATGTAGTCAATAAGTTACAGGCCCCAAAATGGTGGCATTGAGAAGCACATCTAATACCGCAAACACCAAGCCCTCATATGGCCACATTGCCAGAAAATAAAAATAAAAATCTAGCTTGTACAATGTGAAGACAAAAACCCTAAAAGTCGCCAAATCATTAGGACATAAGTGGCTGCGACTAGAAGGAAATGTGTAAGTGGTGCGAGTGTTTTCAGGGGACACCCCATATTTAGAGCTTATGAGAGATAATACACCAGCGCTAATCCCCCAGAATGCCCCTCTTCCCTGTCCGTGTCATAGGAGCTAGTGGGAAAATAAAATAGGATTTGGTGTGCCCAATTTACTCCACACAGCTTACACATTCACTCCGGGGTTACTAATGCTCACTACATCACTTGATAAATTCTTTGAGGGGCGCGGTTTTCAAAATGGGGTCACTTTCTAGAGGTTTCACTGTTTTGACACCTCAAGGTCTTTGTAAATGCGACATGGTTCCTGAAACTGATCGCAGCCAGATCTGCCCTCTAAAAGCTCTTTGGCGCACCTTCCCTTCTGCCTCTCACTGTGCGTCCATATATTAGTTTACACCCACAAGTGGGGTACTGTGGTAGTCGGGAGAACTTGCCTAACAAATTGTGGGATGCGTTTTCTCCTTTAACCCCTTGTGAATGTGCAAATTCTAGGGCTAAACGAAAATATTAGTAAAATAAATTCAAATTTGAAAATTTCACCTCCGTTTTGTATTAATTCCTGTTAAGCACTTATAGGGTTAAACTACTAGGTATATGTTGTTTTGGCTTATTTAAGGGGTGCAGTTTTGAAAATGGGGTGATTTATGGGGGGCTTTAATACAAGGGTCTTTCAAAACGCCTTCATAACTGGATTAGGCCCTTTAAAAAATGGGTTTTGGAAATTTCTTGAAAATTTTGAATATTGTTGTTTCACTTGTAAATCTTATGATGTCCGTAAAAATTAAAAGGGCGCCTAAAGTTTGATGCCGACATAAAGCAGAGATCTGGAACATGAGACTTATGATATAATTTTGGCGGTCTGACTATCTGTATGTAATGTACATCATTTCAAACTTTATAAAATGCATATTTTTCAAAATTTCCACCAAATTTCCATTTTTTTCATAATTAAACACAAAACATATCAACCAAAATTTACCACTAACATGAAGTACAATGTGTTACGAAAAAACGATCTTAAAATCACTTTGGTAAGTTAAAGTGTTCCAAAGTTATTGCCACATAAAGTGACACATTACATCGCGCTCTTTTTTTATACTTTACTATTATACTATCGCATACTGTTATCCTTTGTTATATGTGTATTTTGTTAAAACTTCAATAAAAACATTATAAATAAAAAAAAATAAAGTGACACATGTCAGTTTTGAAAACTCGAGCTTGGTCAGGAAGTCAAAAAGTACCATCGGCGGGAAGGGGTTAAAGGGGTTGCTGCTGAAAGACGATTGTTTGTATATCAGCATTTGAGGTCCTACTTTTAATTTTGCTCAGGGCCACATTGGCTAAAACCAGCCCTGGATTGCGCTGGGCTGAGTTGCAGCCTTAACTTATCCATACCTTATTTCTAATAATTAGGAAGTGAATATAATAATTAATAATGGCTATATAATATCCACTAAGAGCACTTATTCCTGAAATATCAGAGAACGCTAATAAAATGACTTTTTTTAGTGGGAAAACGTAACAAAGTTAATTAAATACAAGATAATGAGATACACAAATGGGTGTCCTTGTGCGGAAGAACCCGCTGAGGACGCTTGCATTCCATTCTAGAATGCAGATTTCTATGGCAGGACTATAAAATGTTCTGTTGTTAAAGCAAAGGTAATATCCCTCCGTTCCATCCAGTATGCAGGATAATCACTCCTTATGATTATGCAAATACAGGTGATACAAATGTACATAAATACCAAATTAAAAAAAGAATATATTTTTACTATATCCTTCTTAACAATGTTAGGCTAACACTTTTATAATTTGAGACAATATCTCTACAAATTCAGATAGTTTCTAATTACTATGTTTTACATTTATGTATATTCTCCGTTGTAATTAATGTATGTGAATACATTTCAATAGATTGAGACACATAGTCACAAATTATTTAATCAATAAATCAATCAATCCAATTGTAGTCCCCACTCTAAATTAGGGAGGTTAATTCCGCTGCCAGATTTTTTTGTGTGTGTGCTTTTTTTTTTTTTTTTTTTTTTTTTTATATAATTGGCACCTCTGGAAGTCAGGGCAATTTTTCCAGTTTTGAGATGAACAAATAAAACCTAAATTGCAACATTAAAAAATTATACTAACCTCCAATATTTTCTGAAAGTAGACACTTGCAGCATTGTCAAAATTAAACTTGGTACTGTATACGAACAGGCAACTCCATGCAATTTTGATTTAAAATATATGCTTCATTAACCCCTTCCCAACATCTGCCGCAATATTATGGCAGATGCCGGGTGTTTATGGCGGCCATTCATGAGTCGGGCAGCCGCCATAGCTGCCTGGTGCCTATTGTTTCATTAACGCTTCTGGCACCTTGGTCAAAGTTGACCGCGGTGCCATTTTCCCGGCAGCGCATAGGGGCCGCCATTTTGCCATTGATCGCCGATACCTGGGGCAAGCTCCAACACTGATGTCACGTTGGCATGACAGCTGGGAGCCTTGTAAAGGTTCCCTGGCCTATTTGCAGTGATTTTCTTTTGCAGGTTACTCTATGTAGCCTGCAAAAGAAATGACTACCCTATATACTTGAGTATAAGCTGATGCGAATATAAGCCGAAGCATCTAATTTTACCACAAAAAAATGGGAAAACTTATTGACTCAAGTATAAGCCTGTGGGGGGTGGGGGTGGAAATCCACCACTTCAGATAAAAAGTCTGGTCATGTGCATTACAGCTTAGTAACTCCATGTGCCTCATAGTAATGGCAGTTAACCCCATCATGTCCCTCACATTAACCCCCTGTGTGCCTAACATAAGGGTTACTGATATGTGGGACATACAGGAGTAATAATTAGGTATCTTCATAATTAAGGTCCTTTATTAGTACCCCAATGTGTCTCACATATTAGTAACCCTTATATGGGGCACACAGGGGTTAATATGAGGGACATGATGGGGTTAACTGCTATTAATGCGAGGCACATGGAGTTAATGAAACTAAATTAATAACCCCAAATGCCTGACATTACTAGGAAAAGTAACACCAGCAGGTACCTGTGTGTTTTACTTTCACTTTACTGTAGCTTCCTCTCCTCGACACGATAGGTTATCAAGAGCTATGTCCACGTCCATGTAACTTTGTCACAAACACAAATAATTTTTTTTAAAAAATGCACTGAAACATATATTTGCAACACAAACTCATATTCAATGGTACATTCACACATAAAACATAGAATAGATAAACATAAAATAGATCAAGGTATACACAATTTATAAATACCACAAACATCAGCTACAACAAGAGCTCGTACTCTCAAAAACACTGATACAAAAGACAAGCAATATTTTGCTGTTATTCACTAATATGTTAAAAATCTATAGGGACATAGCAAACTGTGTCTCTGATACCAAAATCTAACTATATTTCTAATATTTAATATATACAACCACTTTCATACAAGAAAACAATTGCACAAAAAGTCTAATTTGCCACTAAAGTGCCAATTTTGTGTATGCAAATTAAAGAGGACCTTTCACCATATCCGGGCACAGGCAGTTCTATATACTGCCAGAAAGCTGACAGTGCGCTGAATTCAGCGCACTGTCGGCTTTCTCGATCTGTGCCCGGTGTGAAGAGCTTACGGCCCGGTACCGTAGCTCTTCTATGGTCAGAAGGGCGTTTCTGACCATTAGCCAGAGACGTCCTTCTGCCTCGCGGCGCCAATCGCGCTGTGCTGTGAGAGCCGGGAGGAACGCCCCCTCCCTCTGCTCGCACAGCTTGTCCGTAGACGAGCATTATCAGGAGCGGGAGGGGGCGTTCCTCCCGGCTCCACAGCACAGCGCGATTGGCGCCGCGAGGCAGAAGGACGTCTCTGGCTAATGGTCAGAAACGCCCTTCTGACTGTAAAGCGTTACGGTACCGGGACCGATAGCGCTTTACACCGGGCACGGATCGGGAAAGCCGACAGTGCGCTGAATTCAGCGCACTGTCAGCTTTCTGGCAGTATATAACGCTGCCTGTGCCCAGATATGGTGAAAGGTCCTCTTTAAATAGAGTCTTAAATAAGAATATAGTTTTCTATCCCCCAATAAAACTTGTAACTCTAATTAATACATTATAATACTGTCTCTACAGTCTGCAGCTCTGCCCCTTTTCCACCTTCAGGCAGCTCCAAGATGCTGTCTGAGAGAGCAGGACAATTTAGAGCCCCATATCTCAGGATCAGTTAGGGCTATGAAGATGAGACTCATCTTTAAAATGATATCAAGATCATTGTGATACGGTGGCTTGCAAAATTATTCATACCCCTTGAACTTTTGTCACATTTTGTCATTTTACAACCACAAACTAAAATGTATTTTATTGAGATATTAAATGATAGACCAACACAAAGTAGCACAAAATTGTGGAAAGAAAATGATACATGGTTTTCAAAATTTTAATCAAATAAAAATCTGAAAAGTGTGATGTGCAAATGTATTCAGCCCCCTTCACTCTGACACCCCTAATTAAAATTTAGTGCAATCAATTGACTTCAGAAGTCACTTAATGAGTTAATAGAGTCCAGCTGTGTGTAATTTACTCTCAGTATAAATACACATGTTCTATGAAGGCCTCAGTGGTTTGTTAGAGATCGCTATGAACAAACAGCATCATGAAAACCAAGGAACTCACAAGACAGGTCATAGATAACTTTGTGGAGAAGTTTAAAGCACAGTTAGGTTATAAAAACATATCCCAAGCCTTGAGCATCCCAAGGAGCACTATTCAATCCATCATCCAAAAATGGAAAAAGTATTCTATGACTGCAAACCTACCCAGACATGGAGAGCACTGGTCAGAGAAGCAGCCAAGAGGCCCATGGTCGTTCTGGAGGAGCTGTAGAAATCCACAGCTCAGGTGGGAGAATCTGTCCACAGGACAACTATAAGTCATGCACTCCTCAAATCTAACCTTTATGGAAGAGTGGTAAGAAGAAAACCATTGTTGAAAGAAAGACATAAAAAGTGCCCTTGCTGTTTGTCACAAGCCACACAGGGGAAACAGCAAAAATGTGGAAGAAGGTGCTCTGATCAGATGAGCCCAACTTTTTGGGCTAAATGCAAAGCACTATGTGTGCTCAACCTGAACACAATATCCCCATTGTAAAACATGGTGTTTGCAGCATCATGCTGTGGGAAAGCTTTTTTCAGCAGGGCCAGGAAAGTTCATCAGAGCTTATGGGAAAATGGATAGAGTTAAATACAGGGCAATCCTGGAAGAAAACCTATTGGAGGCTGCAAAAGTCTAGAGATTGGGTAGGAGATTCACCTTCCAGCAAGACAATGACCCTAAACATACAGAGCTACAGTGGAATGGTTTAGATCAAAGAATATTCCTGTGTTAGAATGGCCCAGTCAAAGTCCAGATGTAAATCCCATTAAGTATCTGTGGCAAGACATGAAAATTGCTGTTCACAGATGTTCTCCATCCAGTCTGGCTTAGCTTGAGACATGTTTCAAAGAAGAATTGGCAGAAATCTATAGATGTTTCTAGATGTGCAAAGCTGGTAGAGACATACCCCAAAATACTTGTATCTGTAATTGCAGCGAAAAGTGGCTTTACTTTTGTATGTCACACTTTTCAGATTTTTATTTGATTACAATTTTGAAAACCATGTATCATTTTCATTCCACTTCACAATTATCTTCTATTTTTGTTGGTCTTTTAAAATCATTTAAAATCTCATTAAATTACATCTAAATTTGTGGTTGTAATGTGAAAAAGTTCCAGGGGTTTATGAATATTATTGCAAGACACTGTAGCCCTCACAGATATGGAGCAATTCACTGTTGGGAAATGAGACCTGCATTGGGTTCTCCATGCCAAACAGCGTTTTCACCAGCGAATCGCTCCAGATGTGTAATATGATGATATCGGCATTTTAAAATGAATCCAAGTTCATCTTCATAGCCTTAATGGATCCTGAGAAATTGGCGTTAGAAGTAAGGACACACTAAATACCTCCTCTGCTACTGAAATGCCACCCATGCCATATAAATACTTGGGTGGCAGGGAAAGGGTTATGCCTGTATGTACCCCCATTTTACTTGTATGTCTACTTATTTGAGAAAAGGGTCTGTATAAACCAAATTAATGGAAATAATTAGACTTTTTTTTATCACTGATGCAGTTTGGTGATGAGCATGGAGTCTGGTAATTTTTTTCTTAAGAAACAGCTAGTTCTATATACAAATCTACTAGAGAAGAGCGAACACTGTTCGGAACAGCCATTCCAAACAGCACGCTCACAGCACGCTCCCATAGAAATGAATGGAAGCAGCCGGCATGCGGGGGGTTAAGCGGCCGGCTGCCGGCAAAGTCTGCGTGCCAGGTGCTTCCATTCATTTCTATGGGAGCGTGCTGTTCGGATCGGCTGATCCGAACAGTGTTCGCTCATCTCTAAAATCTGGATTTACTTGGAACATAAAAAAAATCAGCTAGTAAACGTGGCCTTCACATGTGACTTATACATGCTGACATAGTAGTTGTGACTGTGAGCATCCTACCTAAGGGGAAGGGTTATTGGGTCCTACTAAAACTCCTTAACGTTCTGCACAGGATGTGTGTCTTCTGTTTTTCTTTCTCTATAGCTTATAGGAATAGAGAAACACAGGTGTATGATACTGAGGGATCAAGCAGCAGAGTAGTCAGGTGTAGGCTGAAGTCAGGGCTGGCTGAGTACATTTACAGTCGGTTGTCCAAATAAAAGGTCAGGCAAAACAGGTTTGAACAGAGATCAACAGTGGTCGAAATACAGGTTGTCAGAGAGGAAATTAGCAAAGTACACAATAATAATAATAAATGATTAATAATAATTAACCAATACTGGAATTACTAAGGGATAACCAGGAGAACCCACTAAACTATGGTGGATACTGGAATCATAAGAGTTGTCAAAGATTTTTTTTTATCTTAAACATTTTTCCGATGTGCAAGGAATGAACTCAAAAATAGCAAAGCCATTTATACTTACCTATCCTCCTGGCAGATTCTGGCAGCCACTTCCAGTGATTAGCTATAGTACTCAGGACCTGGATCTGTTTACATGGCTACAGTATACAAAGTTGACCATTGAAACCAATCAATGGACTGTATACAGTATACACTATATACAGCAAGAGACCACTGAGGCCAGTGATTGGCTGTAGTGATGTATGTATAAGACTCCTTCACCTTGCAGCCATGCAAAGAAATCTTGCTGCAGAGGTCCAGACCTCATTGCTGGAAGTGGCTGCCAGAATGACAGGTAAGTATTAGAGATGAGCGAACAGTGTTCTATCGAACTCATGTTCGATCGGATATTAGGCTGTTCGGCATGTTCGAATCGAATCGAACACCGCGTGGTAAAGTGCGCCATTACTCGATTCCCCTCCCACCTTCCCTGGCGCCTTTTTTGCTCCAATAACAGCGCAGGGTAGGTGGGACAGGAACTACGACACCGGTGACGTTGAAAAAAGTAGGCAAAACCCATTGGCTGCCGAAAACATGTGACCTCTAATTTAAAAGAACAGCGACGCACAGCTTCGCGTCATTCTGAGCTTGCAATTCACCGGGGACGGAGGTTTCCGTCCAGTTAGCTAGGGGTTAGATTCTGGGTAGGCAGGGACAGGCTAGGATAGGAAGGAGAAGACAACCAACAGCTCTTATAAGAGCTAAATTCCAGGGAGAAGCTTGTCAGTGTAACGTGGCACTGACGGGCTCAATCGCCACAACCCAGCTTTCCGCGGATCCTGAATGGAATACACTGACAGTGTATTCCCGTATACCCGATATATACCCCCGATACCCGTTCCAACGGTGTGCCCCCCCACCTTCACCCCAGAAATACCCTGCAAGTCCCCTAGCAATAGAATTGGGGCTATATACACCCACTATTTTTGCTACTGCCATATAGTGCCATTGTCTCACTGGGAATTCAAAGAATATATTGGGCTTACATATAACTTCAATTCCAGGGAGAAGCTTGTCAGTGTAACGTGGCACTGACGGGCTCAAACGCCGCAACCCAGCTTTCCCAGGATCCTGAATGGAACACACTGACAGTGTATTCCCGTATACCCCATATATACACCCCAAATCCCCGTTCCAACGGTGTGCCCCCCCACCTTCACCTCAGAAATACCATGCAAGTCCCCTAGCAATAGAATTGGGGCTATATACACCCACTATTTTTGCTACTGGTATATAGTGCCATTGTCAGACTGGGAATTCAAAGAATATATTGGGGTTACGTGCACCCACAATTTTTGCTACTGGTATATAGTGCCATTGTCTGACTGGGAATTCAAAGAATATATTGGGGTTATAAATACCCTCATTTCTTGCTACTGGTATATAGTGCCATTGTCTGACTGGGAATTCAAAGAATATATTGGGGTTACAAATACCCTCATTTCTTGCTACTGCCATATAGTGCCAGTTTCTGACTGGTAATTCAAAGAATATATTGGGGTTACGTGCACCCACAATTTTTGCTACTGGTATATAGTGCCATTGTCTGACTGGGAATTCAAAGAATATATTGGGGTTACAAATACCCTCATTTCTTGCTACTGGTATATAGTGCCATTGTCTGACTGGAAATTCAAAGAATATATTGGGGTTATAAATACCCTCATTTCTTGCTACTGGTATATAGTGCCATTGTCTGACTGGGAATTCAAAGAGTATATTGGGGTTACAAATACCCTCATTTCTTGCTACTGCCATATAGTGCCAGTTTCTGACTGGTAATTCAAAGAATATATTGGGGTTACATGCACCCACAATTTTTGCTACTGGTATATAGTGCCATTGTCTGACTGGGAATTCAAAGAATATATTGGGGTTACAAATACCCTCATTTCTTGCTACTGCCATATAGTGCCAGTTTCTGACTGGTAATTCAAAGAATATATTGGGGTTACGTGCACCCACAATTTTTGCTACTGGTATATAGTGCCATTGTCTGACTGGGAATTCAAAGAATATATTGGGGTTACAAATACCCTCATTTCTTGCTACTGCCATATAGTGCCAGTTTCTGACTGGTAATTCAAAGAATATATTGGGGTTATAAATACCCTCATTTCTTGCTACTGGTATATAGTGCCATTGTCTGACTGGGAATTCAAAGAATATATTGGGGCTATAAATACCCTCATTTCTTGCTACTGGTATATAGTGCCATTGTCTGACTGGGAATTCAAAGAATATATTGGGGTTACAAATACCCTCATTTCTTGCTACTGCCATATAGTGCCAGTTTCTGACTGGTAATTCAAAGAATATATTGGGGTTATAAATACCCTCATTTCTTGCTACTGGTATATAGTGCCATTGTCTGACTGGGAATTCAAAGAATATATTGGGGTTATAAATACCCTCATTTCTTGCTACTGGTATATAGTGCCATTGTCTGACTGGGAATTCAAAGAATATATTGGGGTTACAAATACCCTCATTTCTTGCTACTGGTATATAGTGCCATTGTCTGACTGGGAATTCAAAGAATATATTGGGGTTATAAATACCCTCATTTCTTGCTACTGGTATATAGTGCCATTGTCTGACTGGGAATTCAAAGAATATATTGGGGTTACGTGCACCCACAATTTTTGCTACTGGTATATAGTGCCATTGTCTGACTGGAAATTCAAAGAATATATTGGGGTTACAAATACCCTCATTTCTTGCTACTGCCATATAGTGCCAGTTTCTGACTGGTAATTCAAAGAATATATTGGGGTTATAAATACCCTCATTTCTTGCTACTGGTATATAGTGCCATTGTCTGACTGGGAATTCAAAGAATATATTGGGGTTACAAATACCCTCATTTCTTGCTACTGCCATATAGTGCCAGTTTCTGACTGGTAATTCAAAGAATATATTGGGGTTAAGTGCACCCACAATTTTTGCTACTGGTATATAGTGCCATTGTCTGACTGGGAATTCAAAGAATATATTGGGGTTACAAATACCCTCATTTCTTGCTACTGGTATATAGTGCCATTGTCTGACTGGGAATTCAAAGAATATATTGGGGTTACAAATACCCTCATTTCTTGCTACTGCCATATAGTGCCAGTTTCTGACTGGTAATTCAAAGAATATATTGGGGTTACGTGCACCCACAATTTTTGCTACTGGTATATAGTGCCATTGTCTGACTGGGAATTCAAAGAATATATTGGGGTTACAAATACCCTCATTTCTTGCTACTGCCATATAGTGCCAGTTTCTGACTGGTAATTCAAAGAATATATTGGGGTTACGTGCACCCACAATTTTTGCTACTGGTATATAGTGCCATTGTCTGACTGGGAATTCAAAGAATATATTGGGGTTACAAATACCCTCATTTCTTGCTACTGGTATATAGTGCCATTGTCTGACTGGGAATTCAAAGAATATATTGGGGTTACAAATACCCTCATTTCTTGCTACTGCCATATAGTGCCAGTTTCTGACTGGTAATTCAAAGAATATATTGGGGTTACGTGCACCCACAATTTTTGCTACTGGTATATAGTGCCATTGTCTGACTGGGAATTCAAAGAATATATTGGGGTTACAAATACCCTCATTTCTTGCTACTGGTATATAGTGCCATTGTCTGACTGGAAATTCAAAGAATATATTGGGGTTATAAATACCCTCATTTCTTGCTACTGGTATATAGTGCCATAGTCTGACTGGGAATTCAAAGAGTATATTGGGGTTACAAATACCCTCATTTCTTGCTACTGCCATATAGTGCCAGTTTCTGACTGGTAATTCAAAGAATATATTGGGGTTACATGCACCCACAATTTTTGCTACTGGTATATAGTGCCATTGTCTGACTGGGAATTCAAAGAATATATTGGGGTTACAAATACCCTCATTTCTTGCTACTGCCATATAGTGCCAGTTTCTGACTGGTAATTCAAAGAATATATTGGGGTTACGTGCACCCACAATTTTTGCTACTGGTATATAGTGCCATTGTCTGACTGGGAATTCAAAGAATATATTGGGGTTACAAATACCCTCATTTCTTGCTACTGCCATATAGTGCCAGTTTCTGACTGGTAATTCAAAGAATATATTGGGGTTATAAATACCCTCATTTCTTGCTACTGGTATATAGTGCCATTGTCTGACTGGGAATTCAAAGAATATATTGGGGCTATAAATACCCTCATTTCTTGCTACTGGTATATAGTGCCATTGTCTGACTGGGAATTCAAAGAATATATTGGGGTTACAAATACCCTCATTTCTTGCTACTGCCATATAGTGCCATTGTCTGACTGGGAATTCAAAGAATATATTGGGGTTATAAATACCCTCATTTCTTGCTACTGGTATATAGTGCCATTGTCTGACTGGTAATTCAAAGAATATATTGGGGTTACGTGCACCCACAATTTTTGCTACTGGTATATAGTGCCATTGTCTGACTGGGAATTCAAAGAATATATTGGGGTTACAAATACCCTCATTTCTTGCTACTGCCACATAGTGCCAGTTTCTGACTGGTAATTCAAAGAATATATTGGGGTTATAAATACCCTCATTTCTTGCTACTGGTATATAGTGCCATTGTCTGACTGGGAATTCAAAGAATATATTGGGGTTACAAATACCCTCATTTCTTGCTACTGCCATATAGTGCCAGTTTCTGACTGGTAATTCAAAGAATATATTGGGGTTACGTGCACCCACAATTTTTGCTACTGGTATATAGTGCCATTGTCTGACTGGGAATTCAAAGAATATATTGGGGTTACAAATACCCTCATTTCTTGCTACTGCCATATAGTGCCAGTTTCTGACTGGTAATTCAAAGAATATATTGGGGTTACGTGCACCCACAATTTTTGCTACTGGTATATAGTGCCATTGTCTGACTGGGATTTCAAAGAATATATTGGGGTTACAAATACCCTCATTTCTTGCTACTGGTATATAGTGCCATTGTCTGACTGGGAATTCAAAGAATATATTGGGGTTACAAATACCCTCATTTCTTGCTACTGCCATATAGTGCCAGTTTCTGACTGGTAATTCAAAGAATATATTGGGGTTATAAATACCCTCATTTCTTGCTACTGGTATATAGTGCCATTGTCTGACTGGGAATTCAAAGAATATATTGGGGTTATAAATACCCTCATTTCTTGCTACTGGTATATAGTGCCATTGTCTGACTGGGAATTCAAAGAATATATTGGGGTTACAAATACCCTCATTTCTTGCTACTGCCATATAGTGCCAGTTTCTGACTGGTAATTCAAAGAATATATTGGGGTTACGTGCACCCACAATTTTTGCTACTGGTATATAGTGCCATTGTCTGACTGGGAATTCAAAGAATATATTGGGGTTACAAATACCCTCATTTCTTGCTACTGCCATATAGTGCCAGTTTCTGACTGGTAATTCAAAGAATATATTGGGGTTATAAATACCCTCATTTCTTGCTACTGGTATATAGTGCCATTGTCTGACTGGGAATTCAAAGAATATATTGGGGTTATAAATACCCTCATTTCTTGCTACTGGTATATAGTGCCATTGTCTGACTGGGAATTCAAAGAATATATTGGGGTTACAAATACCCTCATTTCTTGCTACTGGTATATAGTGCCATTGTCTGACTGGGAATTCAAAGAATATATTGGGGTTACAAATACCCTCATTTCTTGCTACTGCCATATAGTGCCAGTTTCTGACTGGTAATTCAAAGAATATATTGGGGTTACGTGCACCCACAATTTTTGCTACTGGTATATAGTGCCATTGTCTGACTGGGAATTCAAAGAATATATTGGGGTTACAAATACCCTCATTTCTTGCTACTGCCATATAGTGCCAGTTTCTGACTGGTAATTCAAAGAATATATTGGGGTTATAAATACCCTCATTTCTTGCTACTGGTATATAGTGCCATTGTCTGACTGGGAATTCAAAGAATATATTGGGGTTATAAATACCCTCATTTCTTGCTACTGGTATATAGTGCCATTGTCTGACTGGGAATTCAAAGAATATATTGGGGTTACAAATACCCTCATTTCTTGCTACTGGTATATAGTGCCATTGTCTGACTGGTAATTCAAAGAATATATTGGGGTTACGTGAACCCACAATTTTTGCTACTGGTATATAGTGCCATTGTCTGACTGGGAATTCAAAGAATATATTGGGGTTACAAATACCCTCATTTCTTGCTACTGCCATATAGTGCCAGTTTCTGACTGGGAATACAAAATGCGCAAGGCTCCCGGAAAGGGACGTGGACGAGGCCGTGGGCGAGGTCGGGGGAATGGATCTGGGGAGCAAGGTAGCAGTGAAGGCACAGGGCATCCCGTGCCTACTCCTGTGGGGCAGCAAGCATTGCGCCACTCCACAGTGCCAGGGTTGCTTGCCACATTAACTAAACTGCAGGGTACAAACCTTAGTAGGCCCGAGAACCAGGAACAGGTCTTGCAATGGCTGTCAGAGAACGCTTACAGCACATTGTCCAGCAGCCAGTCAGACTCTGCCTCCTCTCCTCCTATTACCCAACAGTCTTGTCCTCCTTCCTCCCAAAATTCCCAAGCTTCACAGAACAATAACCCAAACTGTCCCTGCTCCCCAGAGCTGTTCTCCGCTCCTTTCATTGTCCCTCAACCTGCCTCTCCACGTCACGATTCCACGAACCTAACAGAGGAGCATCTGTGTCCAGATGCTCAAACACTAGAGTCTCCTCCATCTCCGTTCGATTTGGTGGTGGATGACCAGCAACCCACCCTCATCGACGATGATGTGACGCAGTTGCCGTCAGGGCATCCAGTTGACCGGCGCATTGTGCGGGAGGAGGAGATGAGACAGGAGTTGGAAGAGGAAGTGGTGGATGATGAGGACACTGACCCGACCTGGACAGGGGGGATGTCAAGCGGGGAAAGTAGTGTGGATGTTGAGGCAGGTGCAGCACCAAAAAGGGTAGCTAGAGGCAGAGGCAGAGGTCAGCAGCTTAGGCGAAGCCAGGCCACACCCGGAATCTCCCAAGATGTTCCAGTTCGTACCCAGCCCCGAAAAACTCCCACCTCGAGGGCACGTTTCTCGAAGGTGTGGAGTTTTTTCAAGGAATGCGCCGAGGACAGATATAGTGTTGTCTGCACAATTTGCCTCTCGAAATTGATTAGGGGCTCTGAGAAGAGCAACCTGTCCACCACTTCAATGCGCCGTCATTTGGAATCCAAGCACTGGAATCAGTGGCAGGCAGCAGCGGCAGGACAAAGGCCGCCTGCCGTTCACGCCACTGCCACTGCCTCTGCCACTGCCTCTGCCTCTGCCACTGCCACTGCTGACTGTGCTGGCGATGCACTCCAGAGGACGAGCCAGGACACCACTTCATCTGCCTCCGCCACTTTGTTGACTTCTCCCTCATCCTCCCCTGTTCCTGTCTTATCTCCTTCTCCTGCACCATCAAAGGCACCATCAGGCGCTTCTTTACAACAACCCACCATCTCTCAGACATTGGAGCGGCGGCAGAAATACACTGCTAACCACCCACACGCGCAAGCCTTGAACGCCAACATCGCTAAACTGCTGGCCCAGGAGATGTTGGCGTTCCGGCTTGTTGAAACTCCCGCCTTCCTGGACCTGATGGCAACTGCGGCACCTCGCTATGCCGTCCCTAGCCGTCACTACTTCTCCCGGTGTGCCGTCCCCGCCTTGCACCAACACGTGTCACTCAACATCAGGCGGGCCCTTAGTTCCGCGCTTTGCACAAAGGTCCACTTGACCACCGACGCGTGGACAAGTGCATGCGGACAGGGACGCTACATTTCACTGACGGCACACTGGGTGAATGTAGTTGAGGCTGGGACTGCTTCCCAAACTGGCCCGGTGTACCTCGTCTCCCCGCCTAACATTCCTGGCAGGGACACGAGAAGAACACCCCCCTCCTCCTCCTCCTCTACCGCCTCCTCCTTCGCCACCGCCTCCTCCTCCGCTGTTAGATTGACCCCAGCTACGAGTTGGAAACGTTGCAGCACTGGCGTTTGTAGACGTCAGCAGGCTGTGCTGAAGCTGATCAGCTTGGGGGACAGACAGCACACTGCCTCCGAGGTGAGGGATGCCCTCCTCGATGAGACGGCAATATGGTTTGAGCCGCTGCACCTGGGCCCAGGCATGGTCGTTTGTGATAACGGCCGGAACCTGGTAGCAGCTCTGGAGCTTGCCGGACTCCAACATGTTCCATGCCTGGCCCACGTCTTCAACCTAGTGGTGCAACGTTTCCTAAAGAGCTACCCCAATGTTCCAGAGCTACTGGTGAAAGTGCGGCACATGTGCGCCCACTTTCGCAAGTCGACAGTAGCCGCTGCTAGCTTAAAATCTCTCCAGCAACGCCTGCATGTGCCACAACATCGGCTTTTGTGCGACGTCCCCACACGCTGGAACTCAACGTTTCAGATGTTGAATAGAGTGGTTGAGCAGCAGAGACCTTTGATGGAATACCAGCTACAAAACCCTAGGGTGCCACAAAGTCAGCTGCCTCAGTTTCACATCCATGAGTGGCCATGGATGAGAGACCTTTGTGACATCCTACGGGTCTTTGAGGAGTCCACAAGGAGGGTGAGCTCTGAGGATGCGATGGTGAGCCTTACAATCCCTCTCTTGTGTGTTCTGAGAGAATCCCTGATTGACATCAGGGATAACTCAGATCACACAGAGGAGTTAGGGATAGCATCCGATCCGTCACAGCTGGAGAGTAGGTCCACACATCTGTCCGCTTCACTGCGTTTAATGGAGGAGGAGGAGGAGGAAGAAGAGTTGTCCGATGATGTGATGGTGATACAGGAGGCTTCCGGGCAACTTCGAATCGTCCCATTGTTGCAGCGCGGATGGGTAGACATGGAGGATGAGGAGGAAATGGAGATTGAACTTTCCGGTGGGGCCAGAGGAGTCATGCCAACTAACACTGTGGCAGACATGGCTGAGTTCATGTTGGGGTGCTTTACAACCGACAAGCGTATTGTCAAAATCATGGAGGACAACCAGTACTGGATCTTTGCTATCCTTGACCCCCGGTATAAAAACAACATCTCGTCTTTTATTCCGGTAGAGGGGAGGGCCAATCGCATCAATGCTTGCCACAGGCAATTGGTGCAGAATATGATGGAGATGTTTCCAGCATGTGACGGCGGCAGGGAGGGCAGTTCCTCCAGTAGGCAACCAAGTTCTCACCGGTCCACACAAACGAGGGGCACACTGTCTAAGGTCTGGGACACCTTGATGGCACCCCCTCGCCAAAGTGCCGCCACGGAGGGTCCTAGTGTCACCAGGTGTGAGAAGTATAGGCGCATGTTGCGGGAATACCTTTCCGACCACAGCCCTGTCCTCTCCGACCCCTCTGCGCCCTACACATATTGGGTGTCGAAGTTGGACCTGTGGCTTGAACTTGCCCTATATGCCTTGGAGGTGCTGTCCTGTCCTGCCGCCAGCGTCCTATCTGAGAGAGTGTTCAGTGCAGCCGGTGGCATCATCACTGACAAGCGCACCCGTCTGTCAGCTGAGAGTGCCGACCGGCTCACTTTGATAAAAATGAACCACCACTGGATAGAGCCTTCATTTTTGGGCCCACCTGTGTAAAGCACCCCAACATGAAACTCCATGTCTGTACTCAACCTCTCCAATTCCTCCGCATCCTCATACTCATCCACCATAAGCGTTGCACAATTCTGCTAATACTAGGCTCCCTCCACCCTGATTTCCACCAACTCTGCTGGTTAGAGGCTCCCTCCACCCTGATTTCCACCAACCTGCTGGTTAGAGGCTCCCTCCACCATGAATTGGTCCAAACTGGGCTGTTTAGAGGCTCCCTCCACCATGAATTTGCCCAAACTGGGCTGTTTAGAGGCTCCCTCCACCATGAATTGGTCCAAACTGGGGTTTTTAGAGGCTCCCTCCACCATGAATTGGTCCAAACTGGGCTGTTTAGAGGCTCCCTCCACCATGAATTGGTCCAAACTGGGGTTTTTAGAGGCTCCCTCCACCATGAATTTGCCCAAACTGGGCTGCTTAGAGGCTCCCTCCACCATGAATTTGCCCAAACTGAGCTGTTTAGAGGCTCCCTCCACCATGAATTGGTCCAAACTGGGGTTTTTAGAGGCTCCCTCCACCATGAATTGGTCCAAACTGGGGGTTTTTAGAGGCTCCCTCCACCATGAATTTGCCCAAACTGGGCTGTTTAGAGGCTCCCTCCACCATGAATTTGCCCAAACTTGGCTGTTTAGAGGCTCCCTCCACCATGAATTGGTCCAAACTGGGGTTTTTAGAGGCTCCCTCCACCATGAATTAGTCCAAACTGGGGGTTTTTAGAGGCTCCCTCCACCATGAATTTGCCCAAACTGGGCTGTTTAAAGGCTCCCTCCATCATGAATTGGTCCAAACTGGGGTTTTTAGAGGCTCCCTCCACCATGAATTGGTCCAAACTGGGGTTTTTAGAGGCTCCCTCCACCATGAATTTGCCCAAACTGGGCTGTTTAGAGGCTCCCTCCACCATGAATTTGCCCAAACTGAGCTGTTTAGAGGCTCCCTCCACCATGAATTGGTCCAAACTGGGGGTTTTTAGAGGCTCCCTCCACCATGAATTTGCCCAAACTGGGCTGTTTAGAGGCTCCCTCCACCATTAATTTGCCCAAACTGGGCTGTTTAGAGGCTGCCTCCACCATGAATTGGTCCAAACTGGGGTTGTTAGAGGTTCCCTCCACCATGAATTGGTTCAAACTGGGGTTTTTTAGAGGCTCCCTCCACCATGAATTTGCCCAAACTGGGCTGTTTAGAGGCTCCCTCCATCATGAATTGGTCCAAACTGGGGTTTTTAGAGGCTCCCTCCACCATGAATTGGTCCAAACTGGGGCTTTTAGAGGCTCCCTCCACCATGAATTGGTCCAAACTGGGGGTTTTTAGAGGCTCCCTCCACCATGAATTTGCCAAATCTGGGCTGTTTAGAGGCTCCCTCCACCATGAATTTGCCCAAACTGGGCTGTTTAGAGGCTCCCTCCACCATGAATTGGTCCAAACTGGGGGTTTTTAGAGGCTCCCTCCACCATGAATTTGCCCAAACTGGGCTGTTTAGAGGCTCCCTCCACCATGACTTTGCCCAAACTGGGCTGTTTAGAGGCTCCCTCCACCATGAATTTGCCAAATCTGGGCTGTTTAGAGGCTCCCTCCACCATGAATTTGCCCAAACTGGGCTGTTTAGAGGCTCCCTCCACCATGACTTTGCCCAAACTGGGCTGTTTAGAGGCTCCCTCCACCATGAATTGGTCCAAACTGGGGTTTTTAGAGGCTCCCTCCACCATGAATTGGTCCAAACTGGGGGTTTTTAGAGGCTCCCTCCACCATGAATTTGCCCAAACTGGGCTGTTTAGAGGCTCCCTCCATCATGAATTGGTCCAAACTGGGGTTTTTAGAGGCTCCCTCCACCATGAATTGGTCCAAACTGGGGTTTTTAGAGGCTCCCTCCACCATGAATTTGCCCAAACTCTGCTGGTTAGAGGCTCAATCCACCCTGATTTTCAAAACAAATGTTGGTGCCAACCTCAACTTACTACAAGGGCCAAATTCACTGCTGGTGACAAGCTCTCCTCACTGCAAGTGCCAAATACACATGTTTCAAGGTGTTTTCCTACTGTCAGAGAGGTGGTATTGAGTGTGTAAAGTGTGTAGTTGTTAGGCTGTGATGTTGGGGTAATAGAGGGTCTTTGGTGTGTTAGATGCCCCCAGACATGCTTCCCCTGCTGTCCCAGTGTCATTCCAGAGGTGTTGGCATCATTTCCTGGGGTGTCATAGTGGACTTGGTGACCCTCCAGACACGGATTTGGGTTTCCCCCTTAACGAGTATCTGTTCCCCATAGACTATAATGGGGTTCGAAACCCGTTCGAACACACGAACATTGAGCGGCTGTTCGAATCGAATTTCGAACCTCGAACATTTTAGTGTTCGCTCATCTCTAGTAAGTATAACTTTCTTTGTTATTCTTTAGCATTCTTTGTACAAAGGAAGACCTATCATTTGTTTTTAACATGAACATCCTCTTTTAGTTTTCTGGAAAATCCATTGTTGTATTGCATTCAGCATTTTGTAGTCTATTGGTTCAGCCCTCAAAATGTTTACCTCTTCCTGCTCTACGACGTAGTATTACATCACGCACATGAATGAAAACAAAATGAAATAAAATAATGATAGAAAATCATATAAAAGCTAATCAAAACAGTATATGCACCTCAAAATGGCTTCAAATAAAAGTACAACTCGTCATGCAAAGAAAAAACCCTCACATAGCTATGTTGACAGAAAAATAAATAAGTTATGAATTTTGGAAGCCGGAGATAGAACGTAAAAAAAGTTGACGAGCATTAATGCCCAAATTACCCTGCGTCCTGAAAGGGTTAAGGAAGACTCTTAAGACACAAAACAAAAAAATAATGAGGGTACAGTAATTTATTAAGATTGGATTCTGTACGCCAGTACATTCCCCTGCTCGAGATAACTGTGCCTGAAGTATTAAGAGGTTCTATCTCCTTAATAATTTAGGTGTACTCCTTTGTGCCAGAACTGAAATTTATTCACTTCAGGAACTGGGATAGATTTCAAGTATATTTGAATCAGTTTTCTGATATAGTTTATAGTAAATTTGTCAGGCCAAGATGTACCCATCTTGGTTTCTGCCTTGCTCCACCCACTTAGGTAAAAAGTGACAAGCAAGGCGCAGAACGTGGTGCATGTTTAGTGCAAGAAAGGGTCATGCGCATAAGATACCACACATTTACATCCCATATGACAGAAAACTGGGTTAGTTAAAATTCCTGCCCTTATGTGAAGTCTCTAGAGTTCACCATGCTCTCACAGTACTGCACCTAGCTGCTGTATTCATCCCCAAGATAAATTGGGGGGAAATTTACTAAGATTGGCATTTTCTATGCCAGGTTCTGGCCTCTAAATAAATCAGGCAAACTGTCATGTGCCTGAATAGAAATCTACGCCAGTCATAGATTTCCTGTAACCAACGCTTGAGTTATAATAAATGTTGGGCCTAGGCATATTAGCCCTGGCTGCACCATATCTGCTCCACTATACTCACTTTCACAAAAAGTAATGAGTAAAGCACAGAATAAGGGATGTAGATGCACCACAATCATAGCCATTAACACCAAAAAACTGGTGTAAAGAAGTTGATAAATGCACCCCAATAAGCTTGTAGATCATTTCTGCAAACTGCATTTTAAAAATGAAAAATAGAGCAGCTAAAGAAAAACTCCAGCAGAGAAACATTAAGGGTGCATTCACAGGAAGGAAAATGCTGAGGAATTTGGTGTGGAATTTCAGCGCTGAAAAAAAAGCCTCTTATTGACTTCAAAGGGTTCCTTTTTCTGCTAACCTCTTCTTCAGGAAAAAAAAAAAAGCTGGCAGAACCCATAAAACTCTATGGGGAGGCTTTTTTTCCATGTTGATTCTGACATGGATTCAGCGCCAAAATACTCTGTGTGAATATACCCTAAGGGTGCATTCACATGGAGGAAAATGGCGCTGAATTTGGTGTGGAATCCACATCAGATTCAGCGCTGTAAAAAAAACTCCCATTGACTTCAATAGGTTCCTTTTTCTCTAGCAGAAAAGGAATCCATTGAAGTCAATGGGAAATAACAGCAGACCCAACACTGAACACTGGGGTACACCACTTATAATAGAGGACCAGTCTGGGCTGCAGTCATTGACCACAACTCTCTAGATACGATCCTTTAACCAGTTTTCAATCCAATTACAAACTATATTTGCTGAGCCAATGTCTATGAGCGAGACTGTACAATGCTTTTGCAAGATCCAATGCACTATATCCACAACTTCCCCTCTGTCCACTATACCCACAATCTTCTCTATGTTCACTATATCCACAGTCTCCCCTTTGTCAACTATACCC
This sequence comes from Leptodactylus fuscus, assembly GCF_031893055.1. NCBI lineage: Eukaryota > Metazoa > Chordata > Amphibia > Anura > Leptodactylidae > Leptodactylus > Leptodactylus fuscus. The sequence goes on along the minus strand of NC_134269.1, from coordinate 181,622,283 downwards.
ACAGTCTTCCCCTCTGTCCACTATACCCACAGTCTTCCCTATGTTCACTATATCCACAGTCTCCCCTCTGTCCACTATACCCACAGTCTCCCCTCTGTCCACTATACCCACAGTCTTCCCCTCTGTCCACTATACCCACAGTCTTCCCTATGTTCACTATATCCACAGTCTCCCCTCTGTCCACTATACCCACAGTCTCCCCTCTGTCCACTATATCCACAGTCTCCCCTCTGTCCACTATACCCACAGTCTCCCCTCTGTTCACTATACCCACAGTCTCCCCTGTCCATTATACCCACAGTCTCCCCTCTGTCCACTATACCCACAGTCTCCCCTCTGTCCACTATACCCACAGTCTCCCCTCTGTCCACTATACCCACAGTCTTCCCCTCTGTCCACTATACCCACAGTCTTCCCTATGTTCACTATATCCACAGTCTCCCCTCTGTCCATTATACCCACAGTCTCCCCTCTGTCCATTATACCCACAGTTTCCCCCCTGTCCACTATATCCACAGTCTCCCCCCTGTCCACTATATCCACAGTCTCCTCTTTGTACAGACTTCTACTCTCCTCTTCATAAAAGCAAATCAGGTTAGTCTGACAACTTCTGTCCTTAGTAAAACCATGCTGTCTGTCACTTATAATATTACGTACAGTCACATACTCATGTATACAGTCGCTTAAGAGCCCCACAGTTTTCCCATAATTAATGTTAAACTCACTAGTCAGTAAATACCTGGGGAATACCTAGAGCCATTTTTCAAAATAGGCACCACATTTGCCTTGTGCCAGTCCTTGGCACTGTACCAGTCACTAGAAAATCCCTAAAAATTAAGAATAGGGGTACACAATTACTGGACTGAATTTAGGGTTAAGGGGATATCGTCACTCCTTAGGGAAAGACCACCATGTAGATGTATGGAGTCTTATTAAGCCATATCCTCTCCACTGTGTGAGGGATCATGGGAAGAATATGCAAATCTGTTTTCCATAATGTAAATAGGAAGACAGTGCCTCAGTAATGCAGCCCACTAGGGGGTGCTCCCTTTAAGACTGACTTGGTAAAACCCCACATCATTGCACCAAAGGCCTCTGGTGAGGACGGGCATGATGTTAAAGGGAGCGCCCCCAAGTGGGCTGCATGACTGAGGCACAGTCTTCCTATTTACATAATGGAAGACAGATTTGCATATTCTTCCCATGGACTGAATTTGGTTTGTTTAGCTTGGCGTGGACCATTTCTATGTTTATCCAGTTCAGTATATTGGTTGATGTATTACTAGCATTGGTGACACCTACATCAACTACTCCCTGTTCTTCTGTATACAGAGAGTTCAAGAACCCATTTAGTAGATCTGCTTTTTATTGATCCCAAGTGTCTAAATCTCCATTACCATTATTTAGGGGACCTACTTGTTCTGACCGTGTTTTCTTATTTTCTACCAATCCTCACAGACCCTAGGGTAATACAGTGACAGGTGGCTGCACTGATGGAGATATTAGTGGCAATGCTATCCCTAGAGCAAACACTTTTGGTCATCTCTTGGCTAGTGGATGTTATTAAATAGGGTGTGCCTGTCTGCATCCTGCAGTAAACTACTACTGCACCTAATATCAGATACATTTTAGTTTTACGATTTATAACAATGTCTGTTTCAGTGTATGGTTTCAATTTTAGTACAGGGATTTTAAAGACATTGGGATCCTTGAAGGGGACGATCCAGCAGAAGATAGAGACGTCGCTGGAGCCTGTTTTCGAGCAGCAGCGGGGACGCCCCCATGGCATTTCCAGCGCTGGGACCCGCCCCCATCACTGCGAGATAACTAATCTGCATACCGGTAAAAACCGGTATTTCTAAGGAACGGCGCGGCAGAGATCACATCTAAAGGTAAGAGATGAATAGCCTTTCTAAAGGCTATTCCGATGTCTTATCTACAAAAAAAAAGTTTTTAATGGTAGAATCCCTTTAACAGTAGTTTGCACCAATACAGTCTCTATTATATACCACTTGGACCTGTCTGCCTCATGAAGTAAACCACTGCTTAGTTAACATAAATATGGTCTCTCAGTGGGTACCCTTGATGTTGAGCGAAATACATTGGCAGGAGACCCTGACGAACTATAACATGCATAGCTTGTCTTAGCCTTTCAAATACAAGTACCTTCCTGAGTAGTTCTCTTGGCATATCCAATCCAGTCTATTTTCTAGGTGGCAGTGGTACCTTTGCTGTGGGTATGGGTCTTTAGGGTGCAATAAAGGACATCTTATTAGGAAAGGATATTTTCTGTGACCTAATGATGGTCTGAAATTCTGCAGATATCAGGAAGAACCAGATAGCTATTATTCCCTTACAACACCTTCATGTCTCATGGCTACTCCTTAGATCCCCCAAACAAATTTACCGATATCCAAACTATAACCTAACCTATCTTAAGTCTTGTCTATTGAGCTCTATGCCAACCTCAATTTTTCCATTAGGTACCTCCTGGCTGGACTAACAGCACTCTCTAACTGCAATGTTATTGTCTATGACTCACTACCACCTGGACAAACTCCTTACCTTTCAGTAAACTTCTGCCTCCAGTATACCTAAGGTCAAAAAATAAAGGAATATCAAATAATCCAAAGCTTAGCCCCCCCCCCCCCCAACCTGAGAAAGACGTGGAAAGAAACAAAGTTTATAACATCAACATTAGCATTGCTCACCTCTCCATCAGCATAATTTCCATACTCATGCCTGGTATATAGATCCTTGTATCTTCAGGTCCAGTGCACAAGTTGGGGTAAAGGAACAGTGAACAGTGGCGTAAAGGAAATGCAACCAAAGGCTGAATCCAAAACTGGAATAAACAGTTAAAATTTAGAGATGATTTGTGACAAATTGGTGTAAACTGAATTTTTCTAATTTTTCTAAGAAACTGATGTTTCTAAAATTCCACCTTGTCCTCTTGAGACAAGTAAATCCAAGAATGCCAATTTCTCAGAGTTGGCTGCAAAGGAAAACTTTAGACCTATGGATTACAATTCAGTCCTTTTACAAATTCTTTAAATGAAGAAATGGAGCCCTTTAATATGACAAAAATGTCATCTATATGCCACACCCATAGTTCAATCTGTACCAGATACAGTCTTGACTGTTCTCCAAATACCATGATAGCTTCCCACTAGCCCAGGAGCAAATTGGCATATGTTGGTGCATATATGCACCTCATTGCTGTACCCCTGAGCTGGTGGTAATCCCTCCCATTAAAGAGGAAATAGTTTTTAGTCAGCACAAACTGGAGTCATTCCAGTAGAAAGTCACTTTTATCAAACTCTTTACCTCAGGAAATACTCAACCGCTTTAATCCCAATGTCATGAGGAATAGAGGATTACAGAGCCTCCACGGCTCCTTAATCCTTAATATATTATGGTCCTTTAGTGTGACGTTCTCAAAACGTTTCAGCAGATCAGTAGTGTCTCTGAGGTAGGAGGGCGGGGTGACCACACATGAATGCAGCACTTGCTCACTGATATTCCCTACCAGAAATTATTGGTCTCCCCTTGAGAGGGTGTGATTCCTTGTGGACCTTGGGGAGGCAGTTAGAAGAGGCTGTGACGGGATGTAAAGGCAGCATAAATTTATATTCTGCAATTCCAATTTGTTTTCCCATTTATCTGATATCACCTCATACAGTCCTATGAAAAAGTTTGGGCACCCCTATTAATCTTAATCATTTTTAGTTCTAAATATTTTGGTGTTTGCAACAGCCATTTCAGTTTGATATATCTAATAACTGATGGACACAGTAATATTTCAGGATTGAAATGAGGTTTATTGTACTAACAGAAAATGCGCAATATGCATTAAACCAAAATTTGACCGGTGCAAAAATATGGGCACCTCAACAGAAAAGTGACATTAATATTTAGTACATCCTCCTTTTGCAAAGATAACAGCCTCTAGTCGCTTCCTGTAGCTTTTAATCAGTTCCTGGATCCTGGATAAAGGGATTTTGGACCATTTCTTTCTACAAAACAATTCAAGTTCAGTTAAGTTAGATGGTCGCCGAACATGGACAGCCCGCTCTCAAATGATCTGAAAACAAAGATTGTTCAACATAGTTGTTCAGGGGAAGGATACAAAACGTTGTCTCAGAGATTTAACCTGTCAGTTTCCACTGTGAGGAACATAGTAAGGAAATGGAAGAGCACAGGGACAGTTCTTGTTAAGCCCAGAAGTGGCAGGCCAAGAAAAATATCAGAAAGGCAGAGAAGAAGAATGGTGAGAACAGTCAAGGACAATCCACAGACCACCTCCAAAGAGCTGCAGCATCATCTTGCTGCAGATGGTGTCACTGTGCATCGGTCAGCAATACAGCGCACTTTGCACAAGGAGAAGCTGTATGGGAGAGTGATGAGAAAGAAGCCGTTTCTGCACATACGCCACAAATAGAGTTGCCTGAGGTATGCAAAAGCACATTTGGAGAAGCCAACTTCAATTTGGAAACAAAGATTGAGTTGTTTGGTTATAAAAAAAAAAAGGCGTTATGCATGGCGTCCAAAAAGAAACAGCTTTCCAAGAAAAACACTTGCTACCCACTGTAAAATTTGGTGGAGGTTCCATCATGCTTTGGGGCTGTGTGGCCAATGCCGGCATCGGGAATCTTGTTAAAGTTGAGGGTCGCATGGATTCCACTCAGTATCAGCAGATTCTTGAGAATAATGTTCAAGAATCAGTGACGAAGTTGAAGTTACGCCGGGGATGGATATTTCAGCAAGACAATGATCCAAAACACCACTCCAAATCCTCAGGCATTCATGCAGAGGAACAATTACAATGTTCTGGATTGGCCATCCCAGTCCCCAGACCTGAATATCATTGAACATCTGTGGGATGATTTGAAGCGGGCTGTCCATGCTCGGCGACCATCTAACTTAACTGAACTTGAATTGTTTGTCCAAAATACCTTTATCCAGGATCCAGGAACTGATTAAAAGCTACAGGAAGCGACTAGAGGCTGTTATCTTTGCAAAAGGAGGATCTACTAAATATTAATGTCACTTTTCTGTTGAGGTGCCCATACTTTTGCACCGGTCAAATTTTGGTTTAATGCATATTGCACATTTTCTGTTAGTACAATAAACCTCATTTCAATCCTGAAATATTACTGTGTCCATCAGTTATTACATATATCAAACTGAAATGGCTGTTATAAACACCAAAATATTTAGAACTAAAAATGATTAAGATTGATAGGGGTGCCCAAACTTTTTCATAGGACTGTATGTGCGTCTATCCTTCAATATATTTTCATCAGAAAAAATTATCCCCACTATGTTTCCCTCTTGTCAGAAGGTTTTATCTCTTTCCTACTCTACACCTCCAAGGACCCTGAGACACTACCTGAAGCAATCCCACTGTTTTATTGATTCTAGCACTTGTAAGCCTTGCACGGTTTATATATGGTTTACTTTTTGTATGGATGGATCTAGTATCTTTTTATATGTTCTGAACTATCCATACCACCAATAAAGCACGATACAGATAAGGTAAACAAGAGTGGCTGTGCTTCTCCAAGACCTTGGTTGTTTTTATGGAAAGCGATGTACATCACAATTGCACTTCTGTGCTTCTGAATGACCAAGCGGATAAAGGAGCGTTTACCGGTACATGACCCAAGGTCGACTTGATATACACAGGTAGGTATTGGAGATAATCCAACAGATACCTGGTTCCGCGCTCGACTCGGAAGTAATAATGTACACTATATTTTGATCCACAGGTAATTTATTAAGGCAAGATAACATGTTTCGGGGTAATGGAGATGAACAGAAAGCTCCACCCCTTCATCAAATCTATTAAAACAAGAGAATAACACTAATAACTGCATAGGTCCAATATCTAGTAGGTCCATAACAAGTATAAATAACAAATGTAAATATATCTAGTGAATCCATAAGAAATGTAAAAACATATAAAAACACAATCAAACCACATATATATAAGTTAAAGCAGGGGTGCTCACACTTTGTCAGCATGTGAGCTACTTTATAACATGACCAAGTCGAAAGATCTACTACCCACTTCTTGTCTTGTCAGGCCTGTGGGCGGGCCCAGGCGGGCCTGTGGGCGTGTCTGTGGTGGGGTCGGGCATGTGGGCGGGGCCGGGCGGAGCGTGGGAGCAGGAGACAGCGGCGATCTGTGGCCGCCCAGTTTTTATCACTGTCAGGCATTTGGGGTTATTCATTTAGTGTTAGTAACTCCATGTGCCTCACATTAATAGCAATTAACCCCATCATGTCCCTCATATTAACCCCTGTGTGCTCCATATAAGGGTTACTAACACGTGAGACATATGGGGGTACTAATGAAGGTCCTCACTAATGAAGATGCTTAAAGGGGCTCCATCAGTAAAATCATGCTGATAGAGCCCCACATATGCGTGAATAGCCTTTAAAAAGGCTATTCAGGCACCGTAAAAGTTATATTAAACTATTCCCCCGTTTTAAAATAATAACCTAAAAAAGAATGTGCTCTACTTACGCATCGTGCACGCTGGGCGGGAAATCAGAGTGTGTTTTCATCTTCATCCACGCCTCTTCTTCCTCCGATGTCCTCCGGTCCCATCCTCCTCCGGCGCTCGCGAACGGGCATTGATAAAAAAAAATAGCCTGGGCGCATGTACCCGTAGTAGAAGCTGCATGCTACTGCGCATGCGCCCAGGCCATTTTTTTAAATCAATGTCCGTTCGCGAGCGCCGGAGGAGGACGGGACCCGAGAACATCGGAGGAAGAAGAGGCGTGGATGAAGATAAAGACACACCCTGAATGCCCGCCCAGCGTGCACAATGCGTAAGTAAAGCACATTCTTTTTTAGATTATTATTTTAAAACGGGGGAGTAGTTTAATATAACTTTTACGGTGCCTGAATAGCCTTTTTAAAGGCTATGCACGCATATGTGGAGATCTATCAGCATGATTTTGCTGATAGAGCCCCTTTAATTATTACCTCCATATGTCTCACATCAGTAACCCTTATGTGAGGCACACAGGGTGTTAATGTGAGGGACATGAAGGGGATAACTGCTATTACTATGAGGCACATGGAGTTTCTAAGCTGTAATACGCATGACTATACTTTTTATCCACAACTGAGGATAAAAGTAAGGACCTGTACATTTCAATGGTCCCGTACACACAAACGTTCTTTATGTGGAAATTTTTTGCCAAACTGAAGAGTTGCAAATTATGGAGCAGATTCCATATCTATCCTATAGCTGTCTGCAGTTCTGGCTCTGTCAATTCATTTTTAATGTATAAGTCATTGATAACCACATCCATGCCATTTGTGTGCAGGAGACCTCTTAGGCTTAGTTCAGACGGGTTTTCTTTCCGGAACTTTCCGGATAGCAGTAACTGGATGCCAGTGCATCTTCAGGAGACCGTCCGCAGCTGAATCGGCCCCGGATCTGTCTGAAGAATGAGCATGTCACTTCTTTATTCCATGAGCGGGAACAAACTGCTCGCAGAAAAAAGAAATGATTTCAATGGGAGGTGGGGGGTTTTTTGGTCAAGTTTTTGATGTGGATTCCGCATCAAAATCCTGACCAAAAAAACCCGTCTGAACTCACCCTGGTTCACATTTGTGTTCGGTATTCTATTCGGGGAATCCGCTTGGGGACCTCCAGAACAAAATAACACACGCATTGACAAGTATTGAGCAATGAAAGCACACGGACCCCATAGACTATAATGTGTTTTCCGCACAGAACATGCAGAGAGGAAAGTACTTCATGAACTACTTCCCTGTTCGCTTGACACAGCGCGAGAAACACACAGACCCCATTATAATTTCATTGCTCACTGCTTGTCAATGCATTCGGTATTCTGTTTGGGGGGTCCCCAAGTGAAGGCCCCACGTTGCAGGAACACAGCGTTTATGTTGCAGTTTTTTGAGCCAAAGCCAGCAGTGGATTGAGCAAAAGGTAGAAGTATAGGAGCTTCCTTTATATTTCCCATTCCTTTAGTAGCCATTCTTGGCTTTGGTTGAAAAAAAAATGCCGCAAAATCTGCAACAAAAAAAGCTGCATTTCTGCAACGTGGGGCCTTAGCCTTAGGCTACTAAAGGAATGGGAATTATAATGGAAGTTGTTATACTTTTAACCTTCTGCTCAATCCACTGCTGGCTTTGGCTCAAAATACTGCAACAAAAAAAGCTGCTTTTCCGCAATGTGGGGCCTTAGCCTTAGGGTGTTTCTTTTCAGGTGGTGACACACTGTGTACCCAGATGCGGCTACAGCTAAATCCAGTCCCCTTGCACCAGTGCTGTCACTTTGGGGTAAGTGTGAGACTCATTAATTCCGTTTTGCGCCTAGTTTCGCGAATTTGTATGTCGGGAAATTTGAAGAACAGTATATTCTCAATAACAAGAAATGGGCAAATAACATTGTTCTCTATAAGAGATATATCGACGATATGATCTTCATTTGGAAAGGTTCTGATGTTGTATTCCAAGAATTTACAGAACATCTCAACAACAATCAGTGGGGACTTCACTTTTCCGGTGAATCCAACAAGACAGAAATCAACTTTTTGGATCTCACTTTGGTTGGTGAAGGAGACAAGATACATACTAAGACCTTTTTCAAAACAGTGGACTGTAACAGCTTACTGGATTATAGAAGTCTACACTATAAAAAGTGGAAAGACAACGTCCCGTTCGGACAATATAAGAGAGTACGACGTAATTGTACGGTCGACAATGATTTTGAAAGACAAAGTAAGGTCTTGACGAACAGATTTTTGGAGAAGCATTATCCTAAGGGCTTAGTGGACGCAGCCAGAGAACGGGCTTCTTGCTCCAATCAGCGGGAATATCTCCAATCCAAGAGAAAGACGAATCAGGAGAATTACAGCTGTAATTTTATAACAACCTACAACGGTCTACACCCCAAAATTAGAAAAATTCTGAAGGAGCATTGGTTTATCTTAGAAGGGGACGACTTTCTTAAACCTTTAATCCCCAAACAACCCAAGCTGACGTTTCGAAGAGCCCGCACTTTGAAGAGTACCTTGGCTCCGAGCAGACTACGTGATCAGAGCAGTATACGGATACCCAATCCGCCAAGTATAGAACCAGCGGGAAGCTACCGCTGCAACAGCAAGAAGTGCAAATGTTGCACAAGTATTAAGAATGACGTACATAATATAACCAGCAACTCCACTGGAGAGATTTTTCCGATTAGACAACATCTATCCTGCTATTCAAATTTTGTAATATACGTCCTGGAGTGTCCATGCGGCCTCCAGTATGTAGGGCGCACCATTAGAACCTTGAGGGAGAGGCTTACAAAACACCGTTCGAATGTGAATAACCGATTCCTTAAACACAGCGTATCCAGACACGCAGCCTCTGCTCATGATGGATCCTTTGCTAATTTCTCAATAGTTCCAATAGAACATATCCCCATCTCCTGTCCAAACAGATTTAGTACGTTACGTCGGAAGGAGATGTATTGGATATATAAAATAAACTCACTTACTCCAATAGGTCTAAATGAAGCCTTGGAAGACATTTCTGGGTAATCAGGCACTGGGAACCTGACTTTTTCTAGCAATAGAATTAAGTCGAGTGTCAGGATATTTACCCTCTTAAGGTCGCCTCAACTATAGATCATTGGGTCATTTTAAGTGTTCATATTTATTTAACATACGTGAACACTCGATGGGTTTATTCATCTTATCAATAACGTACACAGTAATTCCATACACACCCGGTTTTATGTAGTTTTTGTACACATATCTATATTTATATATCCCTTATTTACAGTGAAACATCCATCAGTATAAAGACTAATCTGGGTTGCAGCATCTATCATTATTTTAAATAGTACATATGCAGGGACTTGATGAGTTCATTCATTTATTAATTTTTGTATATTTTTAACTATTGGTGGCACCAAGTGTCTATCTTATCACGATTTTATTTATCTCCTGTATACTTACCATAAGTGTATATATATCTCCTTTACCTATAATATCTGCATCTAAACATCCAGCAGTCTAAAATAGATTGTAATACTAATTTAAATATATTTCTAATAGAAACACATATGGTTTAAATGCCCATATGCTTAGTGATCGCCTCTCACCATTTCTGGGATATTTATCCCAGACAAAGAATTTTTCCATCCATGGACAAGCCACTGACTCGGCTGTGCTATTTCAGCCCTGCTGGTCAGTTGCGCATGCGCGGGTTTGTGCTCCGTCTCGGGTACATGATCGGCTCCCTCCGACTTGTCCCGAGACGTGTACACAGGGCGAGCCGGGCCGGCGCATGCGCACTGGTTTTTTCTAGACGCCGGGACTCTTCTCCACGTGCGGCAATCTGCGCACGCGCCTGGAGAAAGAGCGCGCGAGTATCCACCACCACCAATGGTATTTATAGAATTAGTCTCCGTCGGCTCGAGAAGCATCCAGCTCGACGTGAGTTAAGGTAAGGACACAAGGTTTCCTTCTATTATCGTCCTTTGACAGCTTGTTCTGTCTAATATGGCATTTTGAACTGAATCTCCTCCTATTCAATAGTAATCTTATAACTTTTAATGTATATGTTGGATGTGACATTGTGTGCCTGGTGGGACTTGTCCAGACCACCTGTTTTATATCTTGGGAACTACATCCAGAGAATTTGCTGTATTCTATACTAGAGTTCCAATTATTTTATTCACTTGATAACCAATTGCTCTATATGGTATATTATGTTTAGTTGTGAATTAATCGCACTGTTCGCATATATGAATCAGTCATTTATGGACCTTTGTTTTTATTGAATAGAACTACCATGTTTATACTCTTTAATGAGATTTTTTAATCAGCAAGACAGCCTTACTTTTATAGAGATGCATTTGATTTTATTATACATTTTCTATTTATTGTGATACAGTACATACACTTGAGAAAGGGCACCGATGCCCGAAACGCGTTGTGTTTCTTTTACTGGAATAAAAGTCTTCTTACTATCCATCAACTGAGCGCGGTGATCCTCTTTGTAATCTGGTCCTCTTCCTATACTCATTAATTCCTGGCTGGGGTTTTACTGTTGCTACAGTCAGGAATTAAAAGTGAATGAAATTAATCCACATTTCACTTACAAAAAAGTGAAAGTACCGGTGGCTGGGGACTGGATGCAGCATCCGGGTACATCATGTGTCACAATCCTACTCACTCTGCCCACAGTCACATACATTTACCTCTAATTGTAGGTTACTGATGTACTCACATTGCTTCTAATGGAAAAGTTCACATGTAGCCAGGCAAATAGCAGTAAACGTATGTATCCGGGAGCACAGTATGACAGCACCCCTAAGCCTTAAGAAAGACTATTCTTCTCATACCTTTAGATGTCTTCTCTGTGCTGCCGTTTGGTAGAAATCCCGTTTTTTCTTCGGTATGCAAATGAGTTCTCTCGCAGCATTGGGGGTGGTCCCCAGTGCTAAAACAGCACTGGGGACATCCACAATGCTGCGAGAGAACTCTCCAGTGCCGCCTCTATCTTCTTCTGGAACGCTCTCTCCCTATGTCTTCTTCTGTCCTGGGTTTCAATATTCTAGGCCAGTGGTTCTTAACCAGGGTTCGATCGAACCCTAGGATATATGCACAGTTCATTCTGTGTACCAGTAAAAAAACATATACCTGTGTCTTGAATTTGGAAATAAATCATATTTGATTTATCACTAAAGAAGGGTTCTGTGAATGTGCATATGAAACTGGTGGGTTTGGTACCTCAAACAATGTTAAGAACCACTGTTCTAGGCCTCGGGCAGAGCAGACTGCGCATGCCCACAGCCACAAGAAAAATGACCGCTTATACAGTAAGCTGTGTAAGCGGCCATTTTCTTGTGGCCACTTACACAGTAAGCTGGTGTAAGCGGCCATTTTCTTGTGACCTGTGGGCATGCGCAGTCAGCTCTGCCTGAGGCCTAGAGGATTGAAACCCAGGACGGAAGAAGACACAGGGAGAGGGCGTTCCAGAAGAAGATAGAGGCGTCACTAGAGATTTCTCTCGCAGCATTGGGGACGCCCCCAGTGCTGCGAGAGAACTCATTTGCATACCGAATAAAACCAGGATTTCTATCAAACGGCAGCACGGAAAAGACATCTGAAAGTAGGAGAAAAATAGCCTTTCTTAAGGCTATTCCGATGTGTAAGAGAGCGTTCACACTACAGTTGATGTCCGACAGCTAGTGTCCGCTGCTAATGTCCGTTCAAAATCCTGTGCTGTGTCTGTGACATTTTGCATTCATTTAAATGGACATTGGGTGTGTTCTTTTACTGTCCCTATCTGTTCTTAACTGTCTGTTCCCAAAGATGTCCAACCTTTCAAGCGGACAGCAAAACCCGACGTAGGTTTTTTCTGTCCGCCTGAAAAGTCGGACATCTTTGGGAACGGACAGTTAAGGACTAGAGATGAGCGAACAGTGTTCTATCGAACACATGTTCGATCGGATATCAGGGTGTTCGCCATGTTCGAATCGAATCGAACACCGCGTGGTAAAGTGCGCCAAAATTCGATTCCCCTCCCACCTTCCCTGGTGCCTTTTTTGCACCAATAACAGCGCAGGGGAGGTGGGACAGGAACTACGACACTGGGGGCATTGAAAAAAATTGGAAAAAGTCATTGGCTGCCGAAATCAGGTGACCTCCATTTTAGACGAATAGTGGATTTCAAATCCGGGTCATATGAGAATGTGAACTTTGTGACTATGAGACAGGGATAGCTGTACAGGCAGGGATAGCTAGGGATAACCTTTATTTAGGGGGGAATGTTATTAAAAATAACTTTTTGGGGCTCTATCGGGTGTGTAATTGTGATTTTTGTGAGATAAACTTTTTCCCATAGGGATGCATTGGCCAGCGCTGATTGGCCGAATTCCGTACTCTGGCCAATCAGTGCTGGCCAATGCATTCTATTAGCTTGATGAAGCAGAGTGTGCACAAGGGTTCAAGCGCACCCTCGGCTCTGATGTAGCAGAGCTGAGGCTGCACAAGGGTTCAAGCGCACCCTCGGCTCTGATGTAGGAGAGCCGAGGGTGCACTTGAACCCTTGTGCACCCTCGGCTCTGCTACATCAGAGCCGAGGGTGCGCTTGAACCCTTGTGCACACTCTGCTTCATCAAGCTAATAGAATGCATTGGCCAGCGCTGATTGGCCAATGCATTCTATTAGCCCGATGAAGTAGAGCTGAATGTGTGTGGCCAATGCATTCTATTAGCGTGAACTGAGTTTGCACAGGGGTTCTAGTGCACCCTCGGCTCTGCTACATCAGATTGCTACATCTGATGTAGCAGTGCCGAGTGTGCATCAGATGTGTAGTTGAGCAAAACTGACTCAGCACTGCTAAGTCTCTGCATTCGCATAGGAATGCATTGGCCAGCCTTCGGCCAATCAGCGCTGGCTCTGCCGGAGGAGGCGGAGTCTAAGGTCGGACCTGAATGGAGACTGGTGTGGAGCGATCTTAGACTCCGCCTCCTCCAGCAGAGCCAGCGCTGATTGGTCGAGTTCCGTACTCTGGCCAATCAGCACTGGCCAATGCATTTCTATGGGGAAAAGTTAGCTTGCGAAAATCGCAAACTGACAGGGATTTCCATGAAATAAAGTGACTTTTATGCCCCCAGACATGCTTCCCCTGCTGTCCCAGTGTCATTCCAGGGTGTTGGTATCATTTCCTGGGGTGTCATAGTGGACTTGGTGACCCTCCAGACACGAATTTGGGTTTCCCCCTTAACGAGTTTATGTTCCCCATAGACTATAATGGGGTTCGAAACCCATTCGAACACTCGAACAGTGAGCGGCTGTTCGAATCGAATTTCGAACCTCGAACATTTTAGTGTTCGCTCATCTCTATTAAGGACAGACACGGACAGTAAAAGTACGCACCTGATGTCCATTTAAATGAATGACAGCACAGACATGAGTGTGGTAGCGAGGCTTGGCACGAGGACCACGCTAACGTCCAGTTTTCTAGCCTTTAGAAAGATGCTGAATGGAATGCGGAGTACACTGCATGCTATTCAGCTGAGAAAACTGAGGTAATGACTATCTAATACTTATTTTTACTTCTCTGGCTGGATTCATTTCTGGTTATATTAAACTTGGCAACAACCATGCACTAATATTAGGTAACATTTTTTTTAGTAACTATAGAAAAAAGTTTTAATTTGAATAATAATTAAGATGTTGGTGAGTTACTCCTCTATATAGAGATTTCTATTAAGATGAACTACTATCATTAAATTGCATCATACCAATTTCTTTACTTCAACTGATATAGATGTGGTTTGATTGTGTTTTTATATGTTTTTACATTTCTTATGGATTCACTAGATATATTTACATTTGTTATTTATACTTGTTATGGACCTACTAGATATTGGACCTATGCAGTTATTAGTGTTATTCTCTTGTTTTAATAGATCTGATGAAGGGGTGGAGCTTTCTGTTCATCTCTATTACCCTGAAATGCGTTATCTTGCCTTATTAAATTACCTGTCGATCAAAATATATAAAAAAACAAAAAAACTTGATAGTCTTCAGTAGTTGATACCTTTTTAATGGCTAACTCATAATGATGACAGATTACGACGTTTCGGAACCTCTCGGGTCCTTTATCAAGTAAATGTAAAACATTTCTGAAGGATGCATATTTATATACAAAAAGGGCACATAGGGATAGAATTCAGGGAGGAAGGGGGGTAGAATGTTGTTAGTAATTGGTAGAGACAATGTAAACACTTATAGGTCCTTATCAGTTCACAGGTTTCTGTAAAGCGACATAAAACCATGTGACAAATTTAACCCCCTCTCCAGTGTTTGAAGCAGGGTCATAAATTTACACTCATGAATGCGTAGTTCTCTCTTTGATCTGAAATTCCCTTCCAAAACCAAAACTTTGATGTGATCAGTCATATTATGATCCTCATTACAGAAATGTTTTGATACGGGGGAGTCCATTCTTCGTTCTTTAATTGTATGGCGATGTGAATTCAAAATATAGTGTACATTATTACTTCCGAGTTGAGTGCGGAACCGGGTAACCGTTGGATTGTTTCCAATACCTACCTGTGTATACCACCAATAAGTTATGCATGATATGGAGAGAGATCTCTGTTAACCACTTCCAGACCGCCCATTGGGTATTTACGTCTGGGTAGTGGCTCTGATCTGCTGGGGATCAGAGGCTATTAGAGCTGCTCGGTCCTAGAGGTCCTAGATCAGCCCATCAATAATGGGCAGGAGGCTGCATTCCTCCTATAATTGGGGCTAATTGGAAATCAGACACCCCACTCAAAAAATTGTGTTCAGATGACCCCAAAGGTCTATTATGACCTTATGGGGACACAATGTAAAATAAAGAAATAAAAAAGTAAAAAATTAAAGTAAAATAATTTGAACTTAATGTCACAAACTAAAAATGGAAAAGTATAAATAGTGGAACGTTTCTTTATTTAAGGTACGTAACCTGTACTATAATAAAAACTATTAAAACCACTAAAAATCAGCACTTGATTATTAGGGGAAAAAATGATTTTTGTTTGTCCAGCTGTTCTCCACTGGCTGTAACCTGTGGAGCAACCACCTTGGTACACCAAAGTGAACCTACATATCACAAAACAAAATCCCTTAAGGGCACGTACAGGGCTAGGTACTCCTGCCCACCATTCAAGTCAGACGTTGAATCTCTCTACAGCAGCATTCCGCATGATAAAGGATGTGAAGCTGTGGAATATTTCCTTGCCATGTGTGGGAATCAATACTCGGCACACACTCAGTTCATCATCAGTCTCCTCCGTTTCGTGTTGGGGCATAATTTTTTCACATTTAATTGTAAGTTCTTCCACCAGCTCAGGGGAGTTGCAATGAGGAGCCCGTGTGCCCCATCTTTTGCAAATCTGTACCTGGGCTGGTGGCAGAGGTCCGTGGTGTTCGCAGATGAATTAGAGCCATGAATGGGCGCAGCAGTGGATTGGTTGCATTTTATAGATGACATATTTATTTTGTGGCAGGACACAGCTGACCGGTTTGCAGAATTAGTTGAAATTCAGAAACAACCTTGGCCTATTTGTTACGTATGAGATCCATGAAACATCATTGGCCTTTTTGGATCTCCTGATTACTAAGGGTCCGGATGGTCGTCTATCTACAAGGATACACTGAAAAGAAACCGCAACAAATAGCTTACTTTGGTGGTCAAGCTGACATCCCCTTTCACTTCGAAAGGGGATCCCAAAGGGACAGTACCTTAGAGCAAAACGCAATTGTACTGAGGTGGCTGAATTTAAAAGGGCAGCAGACGACCTTAGGGAGAGGTTTCTCTCTTGTGGATATCCAGATGATACGTTAAAACAGGCATATAAGTACGCAAGACAACACGAGCGATCCTCTCTACTGGTTCCTAGAGTCCGGAAGGATGACTCCACTCAAACTCGAGTTATCAGCACTTATGATTGTGCTAGTAGGCAGGTTTGGAAGATTTTAAAACAATATTGGAACATCTTAGGCTTGGACCCAGATGTGGGCGAAATGGTGGGTCAAGTACCATGTATTACTTACAGAAGAGGTATGAACCTTAGAGATCAGTTGGTACAGAGCCATTTTGTTGCTTATCAAGATCCGACTTGGCTAGGGTCCACAGGGGCTGTAGGAACTAAATAGAGATGAGCGAACAGTGTTCTATCGAACTCATGTTCGATCGGATATTAGGCTGTTCGGCATGTTCGAATCGAATCGAACACCGCGTGGTAAAGTGCGCCATTACTCGATTCCCCTCCCACCTTCCCTGGCGCCTTTTTTGCTCCAATAACAGCGCAGGGTAGGTGGGACAGGAACTACGACACCGGTGACATTGAAAAAAGTAGGCAAAACCCATTGGCTGCCGAAAACATGTGACCTCTAATTTAAAAGAACAGCGACGCCCAGCTTCGCGTCATTCTGAGCTTGCAATTCACCGGGGACGGAGGTTTCCGTCCAGTTAGCTAGGGGTTAGATTCTGGGTAGGCAGGGACAGGCTAGGATAGGAAGGAGAAGACAACCAACAGCTCTTATAAGAGCTAAATTCCAGGGAGAAGCTTGTCAGTGTAACGTGGCACTGACGGGCTCAATCGCCGCAACCCAGCTTTCCCAGGATCCTGAATGGAATACACTGTCAGTGTATTCCCGTATACCCGATATATACCCCCGATACCCGTTCCAACGGTGTGCCCCCCCACCTTCACCCCAGAAATACCCTGCAAGTCCCCTAGCAATAGAATTGGGGCTATATACACCCACTATTTTTGCTACTGCCATATAGTGCCATTGTCTCACTGGGAATTCAAAGAATATATTGGGCTTACATATAACTTCAATTCCAGGGAGAAGCTTGTCAGTGTAACATGGCACTGACGGGCTCAATCGCCGCAACCCAGCTTTCCCAGGATCCTGAATGGAATACACTGTCAGTGTATTCCCGTATACCCGATATATACCCCCGATACCCGTTCCAACGGTGTGCTCCCCCACCTTCACCCCAGAAATACCCTGCAAGTCCCCTAGCAATAGAATTGGGGCTATATACACCCACTATTTTTGCTACTGGTATATAGTGCCATTGTCTGACTGGGAATTCAAAGAATATATTGGGGTTACGTGCACCCACAATTTTTGCTACTGGTATATAGTGCCATTGTCTCACTGGGAATTCAAAGAATATATTGGGGTTACGTGCACCCACAATTTTTGCTACTGGTATATAGTGCCATTGTCTGACTGGGAATTCAAAGAATATATTGGGGTTACAAATACCCTCATTTCTTGCTACTGGTATATAGTGCCATTGTCTCACTGGGAATTCAAAGAATATATTGGGGTTATAAATACCCTCATTTCTTGCTACTGGTATATAGTGCCATTGTCTCACTGGGAATTCAAAGAATATATTGGGGTTACGTGCACCCACAATTTTTGCTACTGGTATATAGTGCCATTGTCTGACTGGGAATTCAAAGAATATATTGGGGTTACAAATACCCTCATTTCTTGCTACTGCCATATAGTGCCAGTTTCTGACTGGTAATTCAAATAATATATTAGGGTTACGTGCACCCACAATTTTTGCTACTGGTATATAGTGCCATTGTCTCACTGGGAATTCAAAGAATATATTGGGGTTACGTGCACCCACAATTTTTGCTACTGGTATATAGTGCCATTGTCTCACTGGGAATTCAAAGAATATATTGGGGTTACAAATACCCTCATTTCTTGCTACTGGTATATAGTGCCATTGTCTGACTGGGAATTCAAAGAATATATTGGGGTTATAAATACCCTCATTTCTTGCTACTGGTATATAGTGCCATTGTCTCACTGGGAATTCAAAGAATATATTGGGGTCACGTGCACCCACAATTTTTGCTACTGGTATATAGTGCCATTGTCTGACTGGGAATTCAAAGAATATATTGGGGTTACAAATACCCTCATTTCTTGCTACTGGTATATAGTGCCATTGTCTGACTGGGAATTCAAAGAATATATTGGGGTTATAAATACCCTCATTTCTTGCTACTGGTATATAGTGCCATTGTCTCACTGGGAATTCAAAGAATATATTGGGGTTACGTGCACCCACAATTTTTGCTACTGGTATATAGTGCCATTGTCTGACTGGGAATTCAAAGAATATATTGGGGTTACAAATACCCTCATTTCTTGCTACTGGTATATAGTGCCATTGTCTGACTGGGAATTCAAAGAATATATTGGGGTTATAAATACCCTCATTTCTTGCTACTGGTATATAGTGCCATTGTCTCACTGGGAATTCAAAGAATATATTGGGGTTACGTGCACCCACAATTTTTGCTACTGGTATATAGTGTCATTGTCTGACTGGGAATTCAAAGAATATATTGGGGTTACAAATACCCTCATTTCTTGCTACTGGTATATAGTGCCATTGTCTGACTGGGAATTCAAAGAATATATTGGGGTTACAAATACCCTCATTTCTTGCTACTGGTATATAGTGCCATTGTCTGACTGGGAATTCAAAGAATATATTGGGGTTATAAATACCCTCATTTCTTGCTACTGGTATATAGTGCCATTGTCTGACTGGGAATTCAAAGAATATATTGGGGTTACATGCACCCACAATTTTTGCTACTGGTATATAGTGCCATTGTCTGACTGGGAATTCAAAGAATATATTGGGGTTACGTGCACCCACAATTTTTGCTACTGGTATATAGTGCCATTGTCTGACTGGGAATTCATAGAATATATTGGGGTTACAAATACCCTCATTTCTTGCTACTGGTATATAGTGCCATTGTCTGACTGGGAATTCAAAGAATATATTGGGGTTATAAATACCCTCATTTCTTGCTACTGGTTTATAGTGCCATTGTCTCACTGGGAATTCAAAGAATATATTGGGGTTACGTGCACCCACAATTTTTGCTACTGGTATATAGTGCCATTGTCTGACTGGGAATTCAAAGAATATATTGGGGTTACAAATACCCTCATTTCTTGCTACTGGTATATAGTGCCATTGTCTGACTGGGAATTCAAAGAATATATTGGGGTTATAAATACCCTCATTTCTTGCTACTGGTATATAGTGCCATTGTCTCACTGGGAATTCAAAGAATATATTGGGGTTACAAATACCCTCATTTCTTGCTACTGCCATATAGTGCCAGTTTCTGACTGGTAATTCAAAGAATATATTAGGGTTACGTGCACCCACAATTTTTGCTACTGGTATATAGTGCCATTGTCTCACTGGGAATTCAAAGAATATATTGGGGTTACGTGCACCCACAATTTTTGCTACTGGTATATAGTGCCATTGTCTGACTGGGAATTCAAAGAATATATTGGGGTTACAAATACCCTCATTTCTTGCTACTGGTATATAGTGCCATTGTCTGACTGGGAATTCAAAGAATATATTGGGGTTACAAATACCCTCATTTCTTGCTACTGGTATATAGTGCCATTGTCTGACTGGGAATTCAAAGAATATATTGGGGTTATAAATACCCTCATTTCTTGCTACTGGTATATAGTGCCATTGTCTCACTGGGAATTCAAAGAATATATTGGGGTCACGTGCACCCACAATTTTTGCTACTGGTATATAGTGCCATTGTCTGACTGGGAATTCAAAGAATATATTGGGGTTACAAATACCCTCATTTCTTGCTACTGGTATATAGTGCCATTGTCTGACTGGGAATTCAAAGAATATATTGGGGTTATAAATACCCTCATTTCTTGCTACTGGTATATAGTGCCATTGTCTCACTGGGAATTCAAAGAATATATTGGGGTCACGTGCACCCACAATTTTTGCTACTGGTATATAGTGCCATTGTCTGACTGGGAATTCAAAGAATATATTGGGGTTACGTGCACCCACAATTTTTGCTACTGGTATATAGTGCCATTGTCTGACTGGGAATTCAAAGAATATATTGGGGTTACAAATACCCTCATTTCTTGCTACTGGTATATAGTGCCATTGTCTGACTGGGAATTCAAAGAATATATTGGGGTTATAAATACCCTCATTTCTTGCTACTGGTATATAGTGCCATTGTCTCACTGGGAATTCAAAAAATATATTGGGGTTACGTGCACCCACAATTTTTGCTACTGGTATATAGTGCCATTGTCTGACTGGGAATTCAAAGAATATATTGGGGTTACAAATACCCTCATTTCTTGCTACTGGTATATAGTGCCATTGTCTCACTGGGAATTCAAAGAATATATTGGGGTTATAAATACCCTCATTTCTTGCTACTGGTATATAGTGCCATTGTCTCACTGGGAATTCAAAGAATATATTGGGGTTACGTGCACCCACAATTTTTGCTACTGGTATATAGTGCCATTGTCTGACTGGGAATTCAAAGAATATATTGGGGTTACAAATACCCTCATTTCTTGCTACTGCCATATAGTGCCAGTTTCTGACTGGTAATTCAAAGAATATATTGGGGTTATAAATACCCTCATTTCTTGCTACTGGTATATAGTGCCATTGTCTGACTGGGAATTCAAAGAATATATTGGGGTTATAAATACCCGCATTTCTTGCTACTGGTATATAGTGCCATTGTCTGACTGGGAATTCAAAGAATATATTGGGGTTACGTGCACCCACAATTTTTGCTACTGGTATATAGTGCCATTGTCTGACTGGGAATTCAAAGAATATATTGGGGTTGCGTGCACCCACAATTTTTGCTACTGGTATATAGTGCCAATTTCTAACTGGGAATTCAAAATGCGCAAGGCTCCCGGAAAGGGACGTGGACGAGGCCGTGGGCGAGGTCGGGGGAATGGTTCTGGGGAGCAAGGTAGCAGTGAAGCCACAGGGCGTCCCGTGCCTACTCCACGAACCTAACAGAGGAGCATCTGTGTCCAGATGCTCAAACACTAGAGTCTCCTCCATCTCCGTTCGATTTGGTGGTGGATGACCAGCAACCCACCCTCATCGACGATGATGTGACGCAGTTGCCGTCAGGGCATCCAGTTGACCGGCGCATTGTGCGGGAGGAGGAGATGAGACAGGAGTTGGAAGAGGAAGTGGTGGATGATGAGGACACTGACCCGACCTGGACAGGGGGGATGTCAAGCGGGGAAAGTAGTGTGGATGTTGAGGCAGGTGCAGCACCAAAAAGGGTAGCTAGAGGCAGAGGCAGAGGTCAGCAGCTTAGGCGAAGCCAGGCCACACCCGGAATCTCCCAAGATGTTCCAGTTCGTACCCAGCCCCGAAAAACTCCCACCTCGAGGGCACGTTTCTCGAAGGTGTGGAGTTTTTTCAAGGAATGCGCCGAGGACAGATATAGTGTTGTCTGCACAATTTGCCTCTCGAAATTGATTAGGGGCTCTGAGAAGAGCAACCTGTCCACCACTTCAATGCGCCGTCATTTGGAATCCAAGCACTGGAATCAGTGGCAGGCAGCAACGGCAGGACAAAGGCCGCCTGCCGTTCACGCCACTGCCACTGCCTCTGCCACTGCCTCTGCCTCTGCCACTGCCACTGCTGACTGTGCTGGCGATGCACTCCAGAGGACGAGCCAGGACACCACTTCATCTGCCTCCGCCACTTTGTTGACTTCTCCCTCATCCTCCCCTGTTCCTGTCTTATCTCCTTCTCCTGCACCATCAAAGGCACCATCAGGCGTTTCTTTACAACAACCCACCATCTCTCAGACATTGGAGCGGCGGCAGAAATACACTGCTAACCACCCACACGCGCAAGCCTTGAACGCCAACATCGCTAAACTGCTGGCCCAGGAGATGTTGGCGTTCCGGCTTGTTGAAACTCCCGCCTTCCTGGACCTGATGGCAACTGCGGCACATCGCTATGCCGTCCCTAGCCGTCACTACTTCTCCCGGTGTGCCGTCCCCGCCTTGCACCAGCACGTGTCACTCAACATCAGGCGGGCCCTTAGTTCCGCGCTTTGCACAAAGGTCCACTTGACCACCGACGCGTGGACAAGTGCATGCGGACAGGGACGCTACATTTCACTGACGGCACACTGGGTGAATGTAGTTGAGGCTGGGACTGCTTCCCAAACTGGCCCGGTGTACCTCGTCTCCCCGCCTAACATTCCTGGCAGGGACACGAGAAGAACACCCCCCTCCTCCTCCTCTACCGCCTCCTCCTCCGCCACCGCCTCCTCCTCCGCCACCGCCTCCTCCTCCGCTGTTAGATTGACCCCAGCTACGAGATGGTAACGTTGCAGCACTGGCGTTGGTAGACGTCAGCAGGCTGTGCTGAAGCTGATCAGCTTGGGGGACAGACAGCACACTGCCTCCGAGGTGAGGGATGCCCTCCTCGATGAGACGGCAATATGGTTTGAGCCGCTGCACCTGGGCCCAGGCATGGCCGGAACCTGGTAGCAGCTCTGGAGCTTGCCGGACTCCAACATGTTCCATGCCTGGCCCACGTCTTCAACCTAGTGGTGCAACATTTCCTAAAGAGCTACCCCAATGTTCCAGAGCTACTGGTGAAAGTGCGGCGCATGTGCGCCCACTTTCGCAAGTCGACAGTAGCCGCTGCTAGCTTAAAATCTCTCCAGCAATGCCTGCATGTGCCACAACACCGGCTTTTGTGCGACGTCCCCACATGCTGGAACTCAACGTTTCAGATGTTGAATAGAGTGGTTGAGCAGCAGAGACCTTTGATGGAATACCAGCTACAAAACCCTAGGGTGCCACAAAGTCAGCTGCCTCAGTTTCACATCCATGAGTGGCCATGGATGAGAGACCTTTGTGACATCCTACGGGTCTTTGAGGAGTCCACAAGGAGGGTGAGCTCTGAGGATGCGATGGTGAGCCTTACAATCCCGCTCTTGTGTGTTCTGAGAGAATCGCTGATTGACATCAGGGATAACTCAGATCACACAGAGGAGTTAGGGATAGCATCCGATCCGTCACAGCTGGAGAGTAGGTCCACACATCTGTCCGCTTCACTGCGTTTAATGGAGGAGGAGGAGGAGGAAGAAGAGTTGTCCGATGATGTGATGGTGATACAGGAGGCTTCCGGGCAACTTCGAATCGTCCCATTGTTGCAGCGCGGATGGGTAGACATGGAGGATGAGGAGGAAATGGAGATTGAACTTTCCGGTGGGGCCAGAGGAGTCATGCCAACTAACACTGTGGCAGACATGGCTGAGTTCATGTTGGGGTGCTTTACAACCGACAAGCGTATTGTCAAAATCATGGAGAACAACCAGTACTGGATCTTTGCTATCCTTGACCCCCGGTATAAAAACAACATCTCGTCTTTTATTCCGGTAGAGGGGAGGGCCAATCGCATCAATGCTTGCCACAGGCAATTGGTGCAGAATATGATGGAGATGTTTCCAGCATGTGACGTTGGTGGCAGGGAGGGCAGTTCCTCCAGTAGGCAACCAAGTTCTCACCGGTCCACACAAACGAGGGGCACACTGTCTAAGGTCTGGGACACCTTGATGGCACCCCCTCGCCAAAGTGCCGCCACGGAGGGTCCTAGTGTCACCAGGCGTGAGAAGTATAGGCGCATGTTGCGGGAATACCTTTCCGACCACAGCCCTGTCCTCTCCGATCCCTCTGCGCCCTACACGTATTGGGTGTCAAAGTTGGACCTGTGGCTTGAACTTGCCCTATATGCCTTGGAGGTGCTGTCTTGTCCTGCCGCCAGCGTCCTATCTGAGAGGGTGTTCAGTGCAGCTGGTGGCATCTTCACTGACAAGCGCACCCGTCTGTCAGCTGAGAGTGCCGACCGGCTCACTTTGATAAAAATGAACCACCACTGGATAGAGCCTTCATTTTTGTGCCCACCTGTGTAAAGCACCCCAACATGAAACTCCATGTCTGTACTCAACCTCTCCAATTCCTCCGCATCCTCATACTCATCCACCATAAGCGTTGCACAATTCTGCTAATACTAGGCTCCCTCCACCCTGATTTCCCCCAACTCTGCTGGTTAGAGGCTCCCTCCACCCTGATTTCCACCAACTCTGCTGGTTAGAGGCTCCCTCCACCCTGCTTTCCCACAACTCTGCTGGTTAGAGGCTCCCTCCACCCTGATTTCCACCAACTCTGCTGGTTAGAGGCTCCCTCCACCATGAATTGGTCCAAACTGGGCTGTTTAGAGGCTCCCTCCACCATGAATTGGTCCAAACTGGGGTTTTTAGAGGCTCCCTCCACCATGAATTGGTCCAAACTGGGCTGTTTAGAGGCTCCCTCCACCATGAATTGGTCCAAACTGGGGTTTTTAGAGGCTCCCTCCACCATGAATTGGTCCAAACTGGGCTGTTTTTAGGCTCCCTCCACCATGAATTGGTCCAAACTGGGGTTTTTAGAGGCTCCCTCCACCATGAATTTGCCCAAACTGGGCTGTTTAGAGGCTCCCTCCACCATGAATTTGCCCAAACTGGGCTGTTTAGAGGCTCCCTCCACCATGAATTGGTCCAAACTGGGGTTTTTAGAGGCTCCCTCCACCATGAATTTGCCCAAACTGGGCTAGTTAGAGGCTCCCTCCACCATGAATTGGTCCAAACTGGGGTTTTTAGAGGCTCCCTCCACCATGAATTGGTCCAAACTGGGGTTTTTAGAGGCTCCCTCCACCACGAATTTGCCCAAACTGGGCTGTTTAGAGGCTCCCTCCACCATGAATTGGTCCAAACTGGGGTTTTTAGAGGCTCCCTCCACCATGAATTGGTCCAAACTGGGGTTTTTAGAGGCTCCCTCCACCATGAATTGGTCCAAACTGGGGTTTTTAGAGGCTCCCTCCACCATGAATTTGCCCAAACTGGGCTGTTTAGAGGCTCCCTCCACCATGAATTTGCCCAAACTGAGCTGTTTAGAGGCTCCCTCCACCATGAATTGGTCCAAACTGGGCTGTTTATAGGCTCCCTCCACCATGAATTGGTCCAAACTGGGGTTTTTAGAGGCTCCCTCCACCATGAATTTGCCCAAACTGGGCTGTTTAGAGGCTCCCTCCACCATGAATTTGCCCAAACTGGGCTGTTTAGAGGCTCCCTCCACCATGAATTGGTCCAAACTGGTCTGTTTAGAGGCTCCCTCCACCATGAATTGGTCCAAACTGGGCTAGTTAGAGGCTCCCTCCACCATGAATTGGTCCAAACTGGGGTTTTTAGAGGCTCCCTCCACCATGAATTGGTCCAAACTGGGGTTTTTAGAGGCTCCCTCCACCATGAATTTGCCCAAACTGGGCTGTTTAGAGGCTCCCTCCACCATGAATTGGTCCAAACTGGGGTTTTTAGAGGCTCCCTCCACCATGAATTTGCCCAAACTGGGCTGTTTAGAGGCTCCCTCCACCATGAATTGGTCCAAACTGGGGTTTTTAGAGGCTCCCTCCACCATGAATTGGTCCAAACTGGGGTTTTTAGAGGCTCCCTCCACCATTAATTGGTCCAAACTGGGGTTTTTAGAGGCTCCCTCCACCATGAATTTGCCCAAACTGGGCTGTTTAGAGGCTCCCTCCACCATGAATTTGCCCAAACTGAGCTGTTTAGAGGCTCCCTCCACCATGAATTGGTCCAAACTGGGGTTTTTAGACGCTCCCTCCACCATGAATTGGTCCAAACTGGGGGTTTTTAGAGGCTCCCTCCACCATGAATTTGCCCAAACTGGGCTGTTTAGAGGCTCCCTCCATCATGAATTGGTCCAAACTGGGGTTTTTAGAGGCTCCCTCCACCATGAATTGGTCCAAACTGGGGTGTTTAGAGGCTCCCTCCACCATGAATTGGTCCAAACTGGGGTTTTTAGAGGCTCCCTCCACCATGAATATGCCCAAACTGGGCTGTTTAGAGGCTCCCTCCACCATGAATATGCCCAAACTGGGCTGTTTAGAGGCTCCCTCCACCATGAATTGGTCCAAACTGGGGTTTTTAGAGGCTCCCTCCACCATGAATTGGTCCAAACTGGGGGTTTTTAGAGGCTCCCTCCACCATGAATTTGCCCAAACTGGGCTGTTTAGAGGCTCCCTCCATCATGAATTGGTCCAAACTGGGGTTTTTAGAGGCTCCCTCCACCATGAATTTGTCCAAACTGGGGTTTTTAGAGGCTCCCTCCACCATGAATTTGTCCAAACTGGGGTTTTTAGAGGCTCCCTCCACCATGAATTGGTCCAAACTGGGGTTTTTAGAGGCTCCCTCCACCATGAATTTGCCCAAACTGGGCTGTTTAGAGGCTCCCTCCACCATGAATTTGCCCAAACTGGGCTGTTTAGAGGCTCCCTCCACCATGAATTGGTCCAAACTGGGGTTTTTAGAGGCTCCCTCCACCATGAATTGGTCCAAACTGGGGGTTTTTAGAGGCTCCCTCCACCATGAATTTGCCCAAACTGGGCTGTTTAGAGGCTCCCTCCATCATGAATTGGTCCAAACTGGGGTTTTTAGAGACTCCCTCCACCATGAATTGGTCCAAACTGGGGTTTTTAGAGGCTCCCTCCACCATGAATTGGTCCAAACTGGGGTTTTTAGAGGCTCCCTCCACCATGAATTTGCCCAAACTGGTCTGTTTAGAGGCTCCCTCCACCATGAATTGGTCCAAACTGGGGTTTTTAGAGGCTCCCTCCACCATGAATTTGCCCAAACTGGGCTGTTTAGAGGCTCCCTCCACCATGAATTGGTCCAAACTGGGGTTTTTAGAGGCTCCCTCCACCATGAATTGGTCCAAACTGGGGTTTTTAGAGGCTCCCTCCACCATGAATTGGTCCAAACTGGGGTTTTTAGAGGCTCCCTCCACCATGAATTTGCCCAAACTGGGCTGTTTAGAGGCTCCCTCCACCATGAATTTGCCCAAACTGAGCTGTTTAGAGGCTCCCTCCACCATGAATTGGTCCAAACTGGGGTTTTTAGACGCTCCCTCCACCATGAATTGGTCCAAACTGGGGGTTTTTAGAGGCTCCCTCCACCATGAATTTGCCCAAACTGGGCTGTTTAGAGGCTCCCTCCATCATAAATTGGTCCAAACTGGGGTTTTTAGAGGCTCCCTCCACCATGAATTGGTCCAAACTGGGCTGTTTAGAGGCTCCCTCCACCATGAATTGGTCCAAACTGGGGTTTTTAGAGGCTCCCTCCACCATGAATATGCCCAAACTGGGCTGTTTAGAGGCTCCCTCCACCATGAATATGCCCAAACTGGGCTGTTTAGAGGCTCCCTCCACCATGAATTGGTCCAAACTGGGGTTTTTAGAGGCTCCCTCCACCATGAATTGGTCCAAACTGGGGGTTTTTAGAGGCTCCCTCCACCATGAATTTGCCCAAACTGGGCTGTTTAGAGGCTCCCTCCATCATGAATTGGTCCAAACTGGGGTTTTTAGAGGCTCCCTCCACCATGAATTTGTCCAAACTGGGGTTTTTAGAGGCTCCCTCCACCATGAATTTGTCCAAACTAGGGTTTTTAGAGGCTCCCTCCACCATGAATTGGTCCAAACTGGGGTTTTTAGAGGCTCCCTCCACCATGAATTTGCCCAAACTGGGCTGTTTAGAGGCTCCCTCCACCATGAATTTGCCCAAACTGGGCTGTTTAGAGGCTCCCTCCACCATGAATTGGTCCAAACTGGGGTTTTTAGAGGCTCCCTCCACCATGAATTGGTCCAAACTGGGGGTTTTTAGAGGCTCCCTCCACCATGAATTTGCCCAAACTGGGCTGTTTAGAGTCTCCCTCCACCATGAATTGGTCCAAACTGGGGTTTTTAGAGGCTCCCTCCACCATGAATTGGTCCAAACTGGGGTTTTTAGAGGCTCCCTCCACCATGAATTGGTCCAAACTGGTGTTTTTAGAGGCTCCCTCCACCATGAATTTGCCCCAACTCTGCTGGTTAGAGGCTCAATCCACCCTGATTTTCAAAACAAATGTTGGTGCCAACCTCAACTTACTACAAGGGCCAAATTCACTGCTGGTGACAAGCTCTGCTCACTGCAAGTGCCAAATACACATGTTTCAAGGTGTTTTCCTACTGTCAGAGATGTGGTATTGAGTGTGTAAAGTGTGTAGTTGTTAGGCTGTGATGTTGGGGTAATAGAGGGTCTTTGGTGTGTTAGATGCCCCCAGACATGCTTCCCCTGCTGTCCCAGTGTCATTCCAGAGGTGTTGGCATCATTTCCTGGGGTGTCATAGTGGACTTGGTGACCCTCCAGACACGGATTTGGGTTTCCCCCTTAACGAGTATCTGTTCCCCATAGACTATAATGGGGTTCGAAACCCGTTCGAACACATGAACATTGAGCGGCTGTTCGAATCGAATTTCGAACCTCGAACATTTTAGTGTTCGCTCATCTCTAGAACTAAACAATGTGGAAGTTGTAGAGCGTGCACCTTTATTGATCGGAGTAAAGAATATGTTAATGCCTGGCAACATGTAAAACAAAAGGAGTTGTGTATTTACTCACCTGTGTGTGCAATAAGTAATATGTTGGCTAAACAAGCAGGGAGCTGAGACGCAGGATTCTAGAGCATGTGGGGGACATTAATAGTGGTTCGGATATCCCTATAGCCAACCATGTGAATAATTTTCGCTCAGGGGAACCCATGAGAATTACATTTATGGTATTTGAAATTGTGAAACCACCGGTACGAGGTGGAAATTTTGAAAAAAAGATCTTGCAGCGAGAATGTCGATGGATTTTTGTCTTAACACCTTGAAGCCATGAGGACATGTCTTTCCATTCATTCTTGATGCAATAGGCATCTGCGAGATGACGAACTGTACAGTTAAGAGTATATCATAATATTTGTGTTGGATATGTGTTCCCATTCATTAGATCCAGTATATGAAATCTTCTTTAAATGACCCAATTATAAATAGATGGATATGCCTCAGACATTTTTCGGGCTCGTTTCGAACAGCAGGTGTAGAGTACAGACAGAATAAGATGAAGATGAGAGAAATGCAACAATGCAATTGGTGGGTTTTAGTGAAAATGACCTCATTTGTCTGTATAATTGTAGCAAAGTGTACACTTCATTGTAAATAGGTTACTGTCTGCCTAGTACTGCGGAATGAGCCATTGCATATATTAGAAAAGATCATACATCATGAATGTTGAATCTATCAGCACTCATGTGTTAGTAGATATGATATATGGGAGGTTTTGCTGAGGGCACATAAATATCCACAGTAATCAAGTGGGGCAACATGATACTTTCAGCTTTCTGTGTTATTTAAGCTTGTGCTTGATTCAGGCTGCTCATGGTGATGTTCTGGACAATGATCGGCAGAAGATCGATATAATACATCATTTGTCCGCATTCGCATACTTACCGCCGTAGTCTTCAATACATAGCCTCAGAGGAAGGAACGGAGACCGAGTGATAGGAGGCGGACCAAGTTTCACACCGTCAGAAGGAGGTGTGAAACTCTGATTTGTCCGGGTTCCGGTAGCCGCGCACCATGATGGGCGGATCTATGAATCAGCGCTTGGCCGCTCTGGCGGCTTCATTCTGCGGTCACACTAGTACCAAACCAGACAGTAAGCAGATGGCACTGGACGGTGGTTGCCTGCTGTCTGTCTTGACAAACTAACCTTTTTTGTAAACAACCCCTGATGAGCTGATCAAGGATAGTCAGCGAAACGTGTAGGAAGTAGTTAAGTTAGTCATGGTTAGGAAGTTATAAACAGGATTGTTACCTGCTAGAGATGAGCGAACAGTGTTCTATCGAACTCATGTTCGATCGGATATTAGGCTGTTCGGCATGTTCGAATCGAATCGAACACCGCGTGGTAAAGTGCGCCATTACCCGATTCCCCTCCCACCTTCCCTGGCGCCTTTTTTGCTCCAATAACAGCGCAGGGTAGGTGGGACAGGAACTACGACACCGGTGACGTTGAGAAAAGTAGGCAAAACCCATTGGCTGCCGAAAACATGTGACCTCTAATTTAAAAGAACAGCGCCGCCCAGGTTCGCGTCATTCTGAGCTTGCAATTCACCGAGGACGGAGGTTTCCGTCCAGCTAGCTAGGGCTTAGATTCTGGGTAGGCAGGGACAGGCTAGGATAGGAAGGAGAAGACAACCACAACAGCTCTTGTAAGAGCTAAATTCCAGGGAGAAGCTTGTCAGTGTAACGTGGCACTGACGGGCTCAATCGCCGCAACCCAGCTTTCCCAGGATCCTGAATGGAATACACTGTCAGTGTATTCCCGTATACCCGATATATACCCCGATACCCGTTCCAACGGTGTGCCCCCCCACCTTCACCCCAGAAATACCCTGCAAGTCCCCTAGCAATAGAATTGGGGCTATATACACCCACAATTTTTACTACTGGTATACAGTGCCATTGTCTGACTGGGAATTCAAAGAATATATTGGGAATACAAATACCCTCATTTCTTGCTACTGCCATATAGTGCCAGTGTCTGACTGGGAATTCAAAGAATATATTGGGGTTACGTGCACCCACAATTTTTACTACTGGTATACAGTGCCATTGTCTGACTGGGAATTCAAAGAATATATTGGGGTTATAAATACCCTCATTTCTTGCTACTGCCATATAGTGCCAGTGTCTGACTGGGAATTCAAAGAATATATTGGGGTTACGTGCACCCACAATTTTTACTACTGGTATACAGTGCCATTGTCTGACTGGGAATTCAAAGAATATATTGGGAATACAAATACCCTCATTTCTTGCTACTGCCATATAGTGCCAGTGTCTGACTGGGAATTCAAAGAATATATTGGGGTTACGTGCACCCACAATTTTTACTACTGGTATACAGTGCCATTGTCTGACTGGGAATTCAAAGAATATATTGGGAATACAAATACCCTCATTTCTTGCTACTGCCATATAGTGCCAGTGTCTGACTGGGAATTCAAAGAATATATTGGGGTTACGTGCACCCACAATTTTTACTACTGGTATACAGTGCCATTGTCTGACTGGGAATTCAAAGAATATATTGGGAATACAAATACCCTCATTTCTTGCTACTGGTATACAGTGCCATTGTCTGACTGGGAATTCAAAGAATATATTGGGAATACAAATACCCTCATTTCTTGCTACTGCCATATAGTGCCAGTGTCTGACTGGGAATTCAAAGAATATATTGGGGTTACGTGCACCCACAATTTTTACTACTGGTATACAGTGCCATTGTCTGACTGGGAATTCAAAGAATATATTGGGAATACAAATACCCTCATTTCTTGCTACTGCCATATAGTGCCAGTGTCTGACTGGGAATTCAAAGAATATATTGGGGTTACGTGCACCCACAATTTTTACTACTGGTATACAGTGCCATTGTCTGACTGGGAATTCAAAGAATATATTGGGAATACAAATACCCTCATTTCTTGCTACTGCCATATAGTGCCAGTGTCTGACTGGTAATTCAAAGAATATATTGGGGTTACGTGCACCCACAATTTTTACTACTGGTATACAGTGCCATTGTCTGACTGGGAATTCAAAGAATATATTGGGAATACAAATACCCTCATTTCTTGCTACTGCCATATAGTGCCAGTGTCTGACTGGGAATTCAAAGAATATATTGGGGTTACGTGCACCCACAATTTTTACTACTGGTATACAGTGCCATTGTCTGAATGGGAATTCAAAGAATATATTGGGAATACAAATACCGTCATTTCTTGCTACTGCCATATAGTGCCAGTTTCTGACTGGTAATTCAAAGAATATATTGGGGTTACGTGCACCCACAATTTTTACTACTGGTATACAGTGCCATTGTCTGACTGGGAATTCAAAGAGTATATTGGGAATACAAATACCCTCATTTCTTGCTACTGCCATATAGTGCCAGTGTCTGACTGGGAATTCAAAGAATATATTGGGGTTACATGCACCCACAATTTTTACTACTGGTATACAGTGCCATTGTCTGACTGGGAATTCAAAGAATATATTGGGGTTATAAATACCCTCATTTCTTGCTACTGCCATATAGTGCCAGTTTCTGACTGGTAATTCAAAGAATATATTGGGGTTACGTGCACCCACAATTTTTACTACTGGTATACAGTGCCATTGTCTGACTGGGAATTCAAAGAATATATTGGGAATACAAATACCCTCATTTCTTGCTACTGCCATATAGTGCCAGTGTCTGACTGGGAATTCAAAGAATATATTGGGGTTACGTGCACCCACAATTTTTACTACTGGTATACAGTGCCATTGTCTGACTGGGAATTCAAAGAATATATTGGGAATACAAATACCCTCATTTCTTGCTACTGCCATATAGTGCCAGTGTCTGACTGGGAATTCAAAGAATATATTGGGGTTACGTGCACCCACAATTTTTACTACTGGTATACAGTGCCATTGTCTGACTGGGAATTCAAAGAATATATTGGGAATACAAATACCCTCATTTCTTGCTACTGCCATATAGTGCCAGTTTCTGACTGGTAATTCAAAGAATATATTGGGGTTACGTGCACCCACAATTTTTACTACTGGTATACAGTGCCATTGTCTGACTGGGAATTCAAAGAATATATTGGGGTTATAAATACCCTAATTTCTTGCTACTGCCATATAGTGCCAGTGTCTGACTGGTAAATCAAAGAATATATTGGGGTTACGTGCACCCACAATTTTTACTACTGGTATACAGTGCCATTGTCTGACTGGGAATTCAAAGAATATATTGGGAATACAAATACCCTCATTTCTTGCTACTGCCATATAGTGCCAGTGTCTGACTGGGAATTCAAAGAATATATTGGGGTTACGTGCACCCACAATTTTTACTACTGGTATACAGTTCCATTGTCTGACTGGGAATTCAAAGAATATATTGGGAATACAAATACCCTCATTTCTTGCTACTGCCATATAGTGCCAGTTTCTGACTGGTAATTCAAAGAATATATTGTGGTTACGTGCACCCACAATTTTTACTACTGGTATACAGTGCCATTGTCTGACTGGGAATTCAAAGAATATATTGGGGTTATAAATACCCTCATTTCTTGCTACTGCCATATAGTGCCAGTTTCTGACTGGTAATTCAAAGAATATATTGGGGTTACGTGCACCCACAATTTTTACTACTGGTATACAGTGCCATTGTCTGACTGGGAATTCAAAGAATATATTGGGAATACAAATACCCTCATTTCTTGCTACTGCCATATAGTGCCAGTGTCTGACTGGGAATTCAAAGAATATATTGGGGTTACGTGCACCCACAATTTTTACTACTGGTATACAGTGCCATTGTCTGACTGGGAATTCAAAGAATATATTGGGAATACAAATACCCTCATTTCTTGCTACTGCCATATAGTGCCAGTGTCTGACTGGGAATTCAAAGAATATATTGGGGTTACGTGCACCCACAATTTTTACTACTGGTATACAGTGCCATTGTCTGACTGGGAATTCAAAGAATATATTGGGAATACAAATACCCTCATTTCTTGCTACTGCCATATAGTGCCAGTTTCTGACTGGTAATTCAAAGAATATATTGGGGTTACGTGCACCCACAATTTTTACTACTGGTATACAGTGCCATTGTCTGACTGGGAATTCAAAGAATATATTGGGGTTATAAATACCCTAATTTCTTGCTACTGCCATATAGTGCCAGTGTCTGACTGGTAAATCAAAGAATATATTGGGGTTACGTGCACCCACAATTTTTACTACTGGTATACAGTGCCATTGTCTGACTGGGAATTCAAAGAATATATTGGGAATACAAATACCCTCATTTCTTGCTACTGCCATATAGTGCCAGTGTCTGACTGGGAATTCAAAGAATATATTGGGGTTACGTGCACCCACAATTTTTACTACTGGTATACAGTTCCATTGTCTGACTGGGAATTCAAAGAATATATTGGGAATACAAATACCCTCATTTCTTGCTACTGCCATATAGTGCCAGTTTCTGACTGGTAATTCAAAGAATATATTGTGGTTACGTGCACCCACAATTTTTACTACTGGTATACAGTGCCATTGTCTGACTGGGAATTCAAAGAATATATTGGGAATACAAATACCCTCATTTCTTGCTACTGCCATATAGTGCCAGTGTCTGACTGGGAATTCAAAGAATATATTGTGGTTACGTGCACCCACAATTTTTACTACTGGTATACAGTGCCATTGTCTGACTGGGAATTCAAAGAATATATTGGGAATACAAATACCCTCATTTCTTGCTACTGCCATATAGTGCCAGTGTCTGACTGGGAATTCAAAGAATATATTGGGGTTACGTGCACCCACAATTTTTACTACTGGTATACAGTGCCATTGTCTGACTGGGAATTCAAAGAATATATTGGGAATACAAATACCCTCATTTCTTGCTACTGCCATATAGTGCCAGTTTCTGACTGAGAATTCAAAATGCGCAAGGCTCCCGGAAAGGGACGTGGACGAGGCCGTGGGCGAGGTCGGGGGAATGGTTCTGGGGAGCAAGGTAGCAGTGAAGCCACAGGGCGTCCCGTGCCTACTCCTGTGGGGCAGCAAGCATTGCGCCACTCCACAGTGCCAGGGTTGCTTGCCACATTAACTAAACTGCAGGGTACAAACCTTAGTAGGCCCGAGAACCAGGAACAGGTCTTGCAATGGCTGTCAGAGAACGCTTACAGCACATTGTCCAGCAGCCAGTCAGACTCTGCCTCCTCTCCTCCTATTACCCAACAGTCTTGTCTTCCTTCCTCCCAAAATTCCGAAGCTTTACAGAACAATAACCCAAACTGTCCCTGCTCCCCAGAGCTGTTCTCCGCTCCTTTCATTGTCCCTCAACCTGCCTCTCCACGTCACGATTCCACGAACCTAACAGAGGAGCATCTGTGTCCAGATGCTCAAACACTAGAGTCTCCTCCATCTCCGTTCGATTTGGTGGTGGATGACCAGCAACCCACCCTCATCGACGATGATGTGACGCAGTTGCCGTCAGGGCATCCAGTTGACCGGCGCATTGTGCGGGAGGAGGAGATGAGACAGGAGTTGGAAGAGGAAGTGGTGGATGATGAGGACACTGACCCGACCTGGACAGGGGGGATGTCAAGCGGGGAAAGTAGTGTGGATGTTGAGGCAGGTGCAGCACCAAAAAGGGTAGCTAGAGGCAGAGGCAGAGGTCAGCAGCTTAGGCGAAGCCAGGCCACACCCGGAATCTCCCAAGATGTTCCAGTTCGTACCCAGCCCCGAAAAACTCCCACCTCGAGGGCACGTTTCTCGAAGGTGTGGAGTTTTTTCAAGGAATGCGCCGAGGACAGATATAGTGTTGTCTGCACAATTTGCCTCTCGAAATTGATTAGGGGCTCTGAGAAGAGCAACCTGTCCACCACTTCAATGCGCCGTCATTTGGAATCCAAGCACTGGAATCAGTGGCAGGCAGCAACGGCAGGACAAAGGCCGCCTGCCGTTCACGCCACTGCCACTGCCTCTGCCACTGCCTCTGCCTCTGCCACTGCCACTGCTGACTGTGCTGGCGATGCACTCCAGAGGACGAGCCAGGACACCACTTCATCTGCCTCCGCCACTTTGTTGACTTCTACCTCATCCTCCCCTGGTCCTGTCTTATCTCCTTCTCCTGCACCATCAAAGGCACCATCAGGCGTTTCTTTACAACAACCCACCATCTCTCAGACATTGGAGCGGCGGCAGAAATACACTGCTAACCACCCACACGCGCAAGCCTTGAACGCCAACATCGCTAAACTGCTGGCCCAGGAGATGTTGGCGTTCCGGCTTGTTGAAACTCCCGCCTTCCTGGACCTGATGGCAACTGCGGCACCTCGCTATGCCGTCCCTAGCCGTCACTACTTCTCCCGGTGTGCCGTCCCCGCCTTGCACCAGCACGTGTCACTCAACATCAGGCGGGCCCTTAGTTCCGCGCTTTGCACAAAGGTCCACTTGACCACCGACGCGTGGACAAGTGCATGCGGACAGGGACGCTACATTTCACTGACGGCACACTGGGTGAATGTAGTTGAGGCTGGGACTGCTTCCCAAACTGGCCCGGTGTACCTCGTCTCCCCGCCTAACATTCCTGGCAGGGACACGAGAAGAACACCCCCCTCCTCCTCCTCCTCTACCACCTCCACCTCCGCCACCGCCTCCTCCTCCGCCACCGCCTCCTCCTCCGCTGTTAGATTGACCCCAGGTACGAGTTGGAAACGTTGCAGCACTGGCGTTGGTAGACGTCAGCAGGCTGTGCTGAAGCTGATCAGCTTGGGGGACAGACAGCACACTGCCTCCGAGGTGAGGGATGCCCTCCTCGATGAGACGGCAATATGGTTTGAGCCGCTGCACCTGGGCCCAGGCATGGTCGTTTGTGATAACGGCCGGAACCTGGTAGCAGCTCTGGAGCTTGCCGGACTCCAACATGTTCCATGCCTGGCCCACGTCTTCAACCTAGTGGTGCAACGTTTCCTAAAGAGCTACCCCAATGTTCCAGAGCTACTGGTGAAAGTGCGGCGCATGTGCGCCCACTTTCGCAAGTCGACAGTAGCCGCTGCTAGCTTAATATCTCTCCAGCAACGCCTACATGTGCCACAACACCGGCTTTTGTGCGACGTCCCCACACGCTGGAACTCAACGTTTCAGATGTTGAATAGAGTGGTTGAGCAGCAGAGACCTTTGATGGAATACCAGCTACAAAACCCTAGGGTGCCACAAAGTCAGCTGCCTCAGTTTCACATCCATGAGTGGCCATGGATGAGAGACCTTTGTGACATCCTACGGGTCTTTGAGGAGTCCACAAGGAGGGTGAGCTCTGAGGATGCGATGGTGAGCCTTACAATCCCGCTCTTGTGTGTTCTGAGAGAATCCCTGATTGACATCAGGGATAACTCAGATCACACAGAGGAGTTAGGGATAGCATCCGATCCGTCACAGCTGGAGAGTAGGTCCACACATCTGTCCGCTTCACTGCGTTTAATGGAGGAGGAGGAGGAGGAGGAGGAGGAAGAAGAGTTGTCCGATGATGTGATGGTGATACAGGAGGCTTCCGGGCAACTTCGAATCGTCCCATTGTTGCAGCGCGGATGGGTAGACATGGAGGATGAGGAGGAAATGGAGATTGAACTTTCCGGTGGGGCCAGAGGAGTCATGCCAACTAACACTGTGGCAGACATGGCTGAGTTCATGTTGGGGTGCTTTACAACCGACAAGCGTATTGTCAAAATCATGGAGGACAACCAGTACTGGATCTTTGCTATCCTTGACCCCCGGTATAAAAACAACATCTCGTCTTTTATTCCGGTAGAGGGGAGGGCCAATCGCATCAATGCTTGCCACAGGCAATTGGTGCAGAATATGATGGAGATGTTTCCAGCATGTGACGTTGGCGGCAGGGAGGGCAGTTCCTCCAGTAGGCAACCAAGTTCTCACCGGTCCACACAAACGAGGGGCACACTGTCTAAGGTCTGGGACACCTTGATGGCACCCCCTCGCCAAAGTGCCGCCACGGAGGGTCCTAGTGTCACCAGGCGTGAGAAGTATAGGCGCATGTTGCGGGAATACCTTTCCGACCACAGCCCTGTCCTCTCCGACCCCTCTGCGCCCTACACGTATTGGGTGTCGAAGTTGGACCTGTGGCTTGAACTTGCCCTATATGCCTTGGAGGTGCTGTCCTGTCCTGCCGCCAGCGTCCTATCTGAGAGGGTGTTCAGTGCAGCCGGTGGCATCATCACTGACAAGCGCACCCGTCTGTCAGCTGAGAGTGCCGACCGGCTCACTTTGATAAAAATGAACCACCACTGGGTAGAGCCGTCATTTTTGTGCCCACCTGTGTAAAGCACCCCAACATGAAACTCCATGTCTGTACTCAACCTCTCCAATTCCTCCGCATCCTCATACTCATCCACCATAAGCGTTGCACAATTCTGCTAATACTAGGCTCCCTCCACCCTGATTTCCCCCAACTCTGCTGGTTAGAGGCTCCCTCCACCCTGATTTCCACCAACTCTGCTGGTTAGAGGCTCCCTCCACCATGAATTGGTCCAAACTGGGCTGTTTAGCGGCTCCCTCCACCATGAATTGGTCCAAACTGGGGTTTTTAGAGGCTCCCTCCACCAAGAATTGGTCCAAACTGGGGTTTTTAGAGGCTCCCTCCACCATGAATTGGTCCAAACTGGGGGTTTTTAGAGGCTCCCTCCACCATGAATTTGCCCAAACTGGGCTGTTTAGAGGCTCCCTCCACCATGAATTGGTCCAAACTGGGCTGGTTAGAGGCTCCCTCCACCATGAATTGGTCCAAACTGGGTTTTTTAGAGGCTCCCTCCACCATGAATTGGTCCAAACTTGGCTGTTTAGAGGCTCCCTCCACCATTAATTGGTCCAAACTGGGCTGGTTAGAGGCTCTCTCCACCATGAATTGGTCCAAACTGGGTTTTTTAGAGGCTCCCTCCACCATGAATTTGCCCAAACTGGGCTGGTTAGAGGCTCCCTCCACCATGAATTGGTCCAAACTGGGGTTTTTAGAGGCTCCCTCCACCATGAATTGGTCCAAACTTGGCTGTTTAGAGGCTCCCTCCACCATTAATTGGTCCAAACTGGGCTGGTTAGAGGCTCCCTCCACCATGAATTGGTCCAAACTGGGTTTTTTAGAGGCTCCCTCCACCATGAATTTGCCCAAACTGGGCTGTTTAGAGGCTCCCTCCACCATGAATTGGTCCAAACTGGGCTGTTTAGAGGCTCCCTCCACCATGAATTTGCCCAAACTGGGCTGTTTAGAGGCTCCCTCCACCATGAATTGGTCCAAACTGGGTTTTTTAGAGGCTCCCTCCACCATGAATTGGTCCAAACTGGGCTGTTTAGAGGCTCCCTCCACCATGAATTTGCCCAAACTGGGCTGTTTAGCGGCTCCCTCCACCATTAATTGGTCCAAACTGGGCTGGTTAGAGGCTCCCTCCACCATGAATTTGCCCAAACTGGGCTGTTTAGAGGCTCCCTCCACCATGAATTTGCCCAAACTGGGCTGGTTAGAGGCTCCCTCCACCATGAATTGGTCCAAACTGGGGTTTTTAGAGGCTCCCTCCACCATGAATTGGTCCAAACTTGGCTGTTTAGAGGCTCCCTCCACCATGAATTGGTCCAAACTGGGGTGGTTAGAGGCTCCCTCCACCATTAATTGGTCCAAACTGGGCTGGTTAGAGGCTCCCTCCACCATTAATTGGTCCAAACTGGGCTGGTTAGAGGCTCCCTCCACCATTAATTGGTCCAAACTGGGCTGGTTAGAGGCTCCCTCCACCATGAATTTGCCCAAACTGGGCTGTTTAGAGGCTCCCTCCACCATGAATTGGTCCAAACTGGGTTTTTAAGAGGCTCCCTCCACCATGAATTGGTTCAAACTTGGCTGTTTAGAGGCTCCCTCCACCATGAATTTGCCCAAACTGGGCTGTTTAGCGGCTCCCTCCACCATTAATTGGTCCAAACTGGGCTGGTTAGAGGCTCCCTCCACCATGAATTTGCCCAAACTGGGCTGTTTAGAGGCTCCCTCCACCATGAATTTGCCCAAACTGGGCTGGTTAGAGGCTCCCTCCACCATGAATTGGTCCAAACTGGGGTTTTTAGAGGCTCCCTCCACCATGAATTGGTCCAAACTTGGCTGTTTAGAGGCTCCCTCCACCATGAATTGGTCCAAACTGGGGTGGTTAGAGGCTCCCTCCACCATTAATTGGTCCAAACTGGGCTGGTTAGAGGCTCCCTCCACCATTAATTGGTCCAAACTGGGCTGGTTAGAGGCTCCCTCCACCATTAATTGGTCCAAACTGGGCTGGTTAGAGGCTCCCTCCACCATGAATTGGTCCAAACTGGGCTGGTTAGAGGCTCCCTCCACCATGAATTGGTCCAAACTGGGTTTTTTAGAGGCTCCCTCCACCATGAATTGGTCCAAACTGGGGTTTTTAGAGGCTCCCTCCACCATGAATTGGTCCAAACTGGGCTGTTTAGCGGCTCCCTCCACCATTAATTGGTCCAAACTGGGCTGGTTAAAGGCTCCCTCCACCATGAATTTGCCCAAACTGGGCTGTTTAGAGGCTCCCTCCACCATGAATTTGCCCAAACTGGGCTGGTTAGAGGCTCCCTCCACCATGAATTGGTCCAAACTGGGGTTTTTAGAGGCTCCCTCCACCATGAATTGGTCCAAACTTGGCTGTTTAGAGGCTCCCTCCACCATTAATTGGTCCAAACTGGGCTGGTTAGAGGCTCCCTCCACTATGAATTGGTCCAAACTGGGTTTTTTAGAGGCTCCCTCCACCATGAATTTGCCCAAACTGGGCTGTTTAGAGGCTCCCTCCACCATGAATTGGTCCAAACTGGGCTGGTTAGAGGCTCCCTCCACCATGAATTTCCCAAAACTTGGCTGTTTAGAGGCTCCCTCCACCATTAATTGGTCCAAACTGGGCTGGTTAGAGGCTCCCTCCACCATGAATTTGCCCAAACTGGGCTGTTTAGAGGCTCCCTCCACCATGAATTGGTCCAAACTGGGTTTTTTAGAGGCTCCCTCCACCATGAATTGGTCCAAACTGGGCTGTTTAGAGGCTCCCTCCACCATGAATTTGCCCAAACTGGGCTGTTTAGCGGCTCCCTCCACCATTAATTGGTCCAAACTGGGCTGGTTAGAGGCTCCCTCCACCATGAATTTGCCCAAACTGGGCTGTTTAGAGGCTCCCTCCACCATGAATTTGCCCAAACTGGGCTGGTTAGAGGCTCCCTCCACCATGAATTGGTCCAAACTGGGGTTTTTAGAGGCTCCCTCCACCATGAATTGGTCCAAACTTGGCTGTTTAGAGGCTCCCTCCACCATGAATTGGTCCAAACTGGGGTGGTTAGAGGCTCCCTCCACCATTAATTGGTCCAAACTGGGCTGGTTAGAGGCTCCCTCCACCATTAATTGGTCCAAACTGGGCTGGTTAGAGGCTCCCTCCACCATTAATTGGTCCAAACTGGGCTGGTTAGATGCTCCCTCCACCATTAATTGGTCC
Source organism: Leptodactylus fuscus (assembly GCF_031893055.1). Taxonomy (NCBI): domain Eukaryota; kingdom Metazoa; phylum Chordata; class Amphibia; order Anura; family Leptodactylidae; genus Leptodactylus; species Leptodactylus fuscus. The sequence continues at coordinate 181,580,772 of NC_134269.1, read as the reverse complement.
AAACTGGGCTGTTTAGAGGCTCCCTCCACCATGAATTTGCCCAAACTGGGCTGGTTAGAGGCTCCCTCCACCATGAATTGGTCCAAACTGGGTTTTTTAGAGGCTCCCTCCACCATGAATTTGCCCAAACTGGGCTGGTTAGAGGCTCCCTCCACCATGAATTTGCCCAAACTGGGCTGGTTAGAGGCTCCCTCCACCATGAATTGGTCCAAACTGGGTTTTTTAGAGGCTCCCTCCACCATGAATTTGCCCACACTGGGCTGGTTAGAGGCTCCCTCCACCATGAATTGGTCCAAACTGGGGTTTTTAGAGGCTCCCTCCACCATGAATTGGTCCAAACTGGGGTTTTTAGAGGCTCCCTCCACCATGAATTTGCCCAAACTCTGCTGGTTAGAGGCTCAATCCACCCTGATTTTCAAAACAAATGTTGGTGCCAACCTCAACTTACTACAAGGGCCAAATTCACTGCTGGTGACAAGCTCTCCTCACTGCAAGTGCCAAATACACATGTTTCAAGGTGTTTTCCTACTGTCAGAGATGTGGTATTGAGTGTGTAAAGTGTGTAGTTGTTAGGCTGTGATGTTGGGGTAATAGAGGGTCTTTGGTGTGTTAGATGCCCCCAGACATGCTTCCCCTGCTGTCCCAGTGTCATTCCAGAGGTGTTGGCATCATTTCCTGGGGTGTCATAGTGGACTTGGTGACCCTCCAGACACGGATTTGGGTTTCCCCCTTAACGAGTATCTGTTCCCCATAGACTATAATGGGGTTCGAAACCCATTCGAACACACGAACATTGAGCGGCTGTTCGAATCGAATTTCGAACCTCGAACATTTTAGTGTTCGCTCATCTCTATTACCTGCTAGACAGCGCCTGGGGGATCCTGTAAATAGAGGAGCAAATAGCTCATAATAGGAGGATATACCAGCTGATACTCTGCATATCGGCATCTGAGGTTGAGCATTGATGGAGTGCTGACACCTCAATCCTCGTCAGGCACACACCTCGGTGGAGCGGGGAGTTAATCTGCTGGTAATTAAATTAACCCTCAACAGGTCTCCAGGGAGTATAAACTCAGTACACACCTAGTGTACCAGATATTTATGGGTGTATGACCAATGTCAGTGCATAGGTAGGGACATGTACATATGAGGGAGAAATTGGTAACAGCGGAGCCCTACACCTGACTCGTAGTAGTGATATTGGAGGGTGGTAATAGGTGGGCAGGAGTACCTAGCCCTGTACATGCCCTTAGGGGATTTTGTTTTGTTATATGTAGGTGCACTTTGGTGTACCAAGGTGGTTGCTCCACAGGTTACAGCCAATGGAGAACAGCTGGACAAACAAAAATAATTTTTTCCCCTAATAATCAAGTGCTGATTTTTTGTGGTTTTAATAGTTTTTATTATAACACAGGTTATATACCTTAAATAAAGAAACGTTCCACTATTTATACTTTTCCCGTTTTAGTTGGTGATATATTTGGAAAGTAATAACTATGTTTTGGTGGTGATATATCCACTGTTTGTGGGGTGTTTTTGCGAACTTAATATCACACCCACATCATAGGTTCTAGACCTACCCCTGAAGACATAATACAAAATTAAAATTACTGTAATGGAGAGGGGAAACAATTTTAAACAGTATTTTAGTAGCACTTGGTGCTATAAAAAAAAATAAATAAAAAAATTACTCCTCTTTTGTTTATTTACCCGGTTAAAAAAAGAAAAATACATGGAAAAATAAAAATAACGTAAAAACAAAGCCCTATGTGTCACAGGAAAACAATCAAAATTTAGTTAAATAAACCAAATTATAAAAATGTTATAGCCCTTAAAACCGGTAAGCCAGGTAGTGGAGGGGCTAATAAAGTATAGGTAAATGTATAAATGTAATAATTACATATGAATTTTATTGTGATTTCTTATGAATCGCCCAATCCTGTCTCACCACTGAAAATCACATTTTTTGTCCCTAACACGTAGGAATAGCCTTAAGAAAGACTATTCTTCTCATACCTTTAGATGTCTTCTCCGCGCTGCTGTTCGGTAGAAATCCCGTTTTTTCTTCGGTATGCAAATGTATTCTCTCGCAGTACTGGGGGTGGTCCCCAGTGCTGAAACAGCACTGGGGGCATCCCCAATGCTGCGAGAGAACTCTACAGTGCCGCCGCTATCTTCTTCTGGAACGTCCTCTCCCTGTGATTTCTTCTGTCCTGGGTTTAAATATTCTAGGCCAGTGGTTCTTAACCAGGGTTCGATGAAACCCTAGGACATATGCATGGTTCATTCTGTGTACCAGTAAAAAAAACATATACCTGTGTCTTGAATTTGGAAATAAATCATATCACTATATGATTTATCACTAAAGAAGGGTTCGGTGAATGTGCATATGAAACTGTTGGGTTCGGTACCTCAAACAAAAAAAATGACCGCTTATACAGTAAGCTGTGTAAGCAGCCATTTTCTTGTGGCCACTTACACAGTAAGCTGGTGTAAGCGGCCATTTTCTTGTGGCCTGTAGGCATGCACAGTCAGCTCTGCCCAAGGCCTAGAAGATTGAAACCCAGGACGGAAGAAGACACAGGGAGAGGGCATTCCAGAAGAAGATAGAGGCGTCACTGGAGATTTCTCCTGCAGCATTGGGGACGCCCCCAGTGCTGTTTGAGTGCTGGGGACCGCCCCCAGTGCTGCGAGAAAGCTCATTTGCATACCGAAGAAAACCAGGATTTCTATCAAACGGCAGCACGGAGAAGACATCTGAAGGTAAGAGAAAAATAGCCTTTCTTAAGGCTATTCCTATGTGTTAGGGACAAAAAATGTCATTTTAATGATAGAATCCCTTTAAGCAGCTGTCAATTATACTATTATAGGACACCACTGAGAGATAACCCATCACATATTATGTCATAGTCAGGAATGGTGGCTGCTGTAATATATGATGTAATAGTAACAAGTCACACACTACACATAAAAAATAAGAAATGCAATAATCCAGTCCATTATTTGTCTGGTACAGTTAGCTACATGTGGTGAAAACTTAGAGGTCAGCCTACAACATGGCGATCAGTACATCACCATACACACATGGGTAGAAAATTATACAAAACTGTGTATCCTACAGAGCTTGGTGCATTAATGAACCTGGACTATACCACCCACATCCCAACATGTGCTGAGCACACCATGTACAAATTTCAGAGCTAGAAATAAAATCTAGATATAATATATATTTCCAGAAAACTATGGAAAGACATCTAGATAAGGGTCCCCATGCACAGTTTATACCCTTCACCATTTTAAGTAATACATGAACTTCCAAATGGAAAATAAAATAGCTACATGAGGTAAGGGCGGACATTTTATAGGAAGCATCAGCAGGATAGCATATAACAAGTGACTGAGGGCTGCCATATATACACACAGGTATGTGGTTTCACTGTAGCATATATGATGTGGAAAGGCGACACTAAACTAGTAGTGATGTGTAATGTGAATAAAACAGTGCTGGGTGAGGACAGGGTCGGACTGGGGTGCCTAGGGCCCACCAGTGGGATTATTTCCAGGGTCCCACCCTACTGCCATATGTAATATCGCCCGTCCAGTTTTTGCCATTATACACGTTTAAAGTGCATTTTCACGCTCAATACAGTGTGCAAAACAGCTATGGCTACACTACTACTTCCTTCATGCAACCAAAGATCGCAGTGTCCCTTTGGGACTCTTTCACATTAGTGAATGGAGTCGCATTGGGTCCCTCAGGTTGCAATGTGACTCCATTCACTAACATGAGTGAAAGAATCACAGGGCGACACATCTTTGGTTGCATGACGGAAGTTATAGTGTAGCCATAGCCTTATGCTAGGTTCACAACAGCGGCAAGCTCTCCGTCATACAGGTCCACAATGGGACCAGAATGACGGAGAGGTGGACTATCAAAATGGCGGTTACACACAGACAGTGGCAGACCTCATTAACATAATGAAGTCCGCCAGGTGTCAGCCATTTTCAGGCATTGTCAGGCAGATAAGGGTATGTTCACACATCAGTATGCCATCCGTCCGTTTGAATTCAGTTTGATACTTCAAAACGGACTGATGCACATACTGATTGTATACTGACACCTTTTTATGCTGATAGCAAACGCTCTCCGACCCCTAGAGGACAGATAAGGGGATTAAAAGTAGCAATTGTAAACAGAGTACAGATCAGTATGTGTATCAGTCCGTTTTGAAGTGTCAAACTGAAATCAAACGGACGGATGGCATACTGATGTGTGAACATATCCTAAGTCCTCAGCGTTTCTGAAACTTGGATATTGTTATGCTGGAGCTCTAGAAAAGGGCACCAGCATAACAATAGAGTGGGACATCATCTATGGGGTGGGTGGACTACAACTCTCAACAGTTCCAGGGCATCTGGAGCTGCTGGGAGTTGTAGTAATTGAAAGATTTGGGGGCATCTTTCAATTGTCCACCTCAGACAGCGGGGGGATTGGGGGTGCTAGCAGTACCATTACAATAAATCACAACATTACAATAAATACAATGCAATGTGATATTTTGTGCAGTAATACTCACAGGAGACGTCTTCCCACATTTCCCGTCTCTTCCCTTTGGACCGCCATGACCACTTCTTCCAGCTGTGACTTGACTCTGTAAAGTTTGAAACACAAGACATCTTTGACTCCTCACTTCTCCACACATCCAACCCATATATATATATATATATATATATATATATATATATATATATATATATATAATATATATATTATATATCCCTGCAGCCTATATTATGCCCCACAGTGGCACAATAGACTGTGGGGCATAATAGAGGTTGCAGGGGGGCCACTGTAGGGCATAATAGAGGTTACAGGGGCCACAGTGGACCTTTCAAGCTCTATTATGCCCCACAGTTGCACACCCATGAACTATTATTATACTCGGGGGTCTTTTCAGACCCTGAGTATAATAATCGGAGCCCCAGGGGAGATGAGAGAACATAATAAACACTGTTACTCACCTCGCTGGGATCCGATTTTACTCCTAGCAGGCTTTGGGCCTATATGGTAATGTGTCAGACGTCACGTGGTCTGGGATATTACCATATAGGCCCAAAGCCTGTACTAGCAGTAACATATAGGCCCAAAGCCTGTGCTCGCAGTAACAGGTTATTACTACTACCACAGGCTTCGGGCCTATATGTTACTGCTAGAACAGGCTTCGGGCCTTTATGGTAATATTCCAGACCACGTGACGTCTGGGCATTACCATATAGCCCCGATGCCAGCTAGGAGTAACACCGGATCCCGGAGAGGTGAGTAACACTGTTTATTATGTTCTCTGAAAAGACCCCTGAGTATAATATTAGCGGCAGTGGGATCGCGGCCTGGCCCGGGCCTATTCACTACCGCCCGCCGCGGCCTAAAGTACAAGGGGAAGCGGGGGTGGCAGTGAGCAGGTCCGGGTTGGTAAATAGGCTGCTGCCTGCTGGTAGATACTCCAGCAGGCAGCGGCCTATTATAAAACAAAAAAAAAGTTATTATACTTACCGTCCGATCGCGCGCTGCTGCTCCCGCTGCTGCCGCATGCTCTTCTCTCAGACGTCTGTGTATCAGCGTAGGCGGCGTGATGATACACAGCTCTCCTTGCGCTGGTTCTTAGGATTAGAGGAGGCGCCCTAAGCGCCTCCCCTAATCCTCCTCTGACATGGGCAGGGGCCCGATTGAAATCATTTTAGCATAGGCAGGGGCCCGATCATCAATGGGGTGGTTAGGGGCCCGATCGGGCCCCTGCCTATGCTAAAATGATTAGTAGTATAGTCGGGGCCCGGGGGCCCACCGGGGGATGCCCCGGTGCTCCGGCGGGCCAGTCCGACCCTGGGTGAGGTGATAAACCCCAGTATTATACTTCCTGATACAGCAGACATGTTTAGTCCTGTTCTTGTGATGAGGGAAAGAGGATTAGGATGATAAATTAGGAAGTGACATCAATTCCTAAACTCCTCCCTCCCTACAGCAACCTATTAAAGGGATTCTACTATTAAAACACTTTTTGTTCTGGTTGGCACGTAGGAATATCCTTAAGAAAGGCTATTCTTCTCCTACCTTTAGATATCTTCTCCGCGTGGCCGTTCGGTAGAAATCCAGGTTTTTGTCGGTATGTAAATGAGTTCTCTTGCAGCATTGGGGGCAGGCCCCAGCACTCAAACAGCACTGGGAGCGTCCCCAATGCTGCGAGAGAACTCTCCAGCGATGCCTCCATCTTCTTCAGGAACATGCAAAAAAAGAAACAAAGACACCGAGCGCTCTAAGTGCAGTATCACTTTTAGAAGGAAATCAAGCCTTATATTACAAGATAAAGATGACCAATATAGCCTCTCACCTGGAGGGGTTGTGATATAGTCACAACACCTGTATCCGCATTGTAAGATGAGCCAGGTAAGAGTGGCAGCGGTTCTGTCTTGAAACACCGGAAAACCGGGAAAAGTAGATGGGATGGATAGGATCAGGGATCCGCGCTCAAAGGTTGTATTAGAAAAATATATAGGTCCAAATGCGCTTAAATTTGTATGAAAGGTTTTTAATAAGATAAAAACAGTAGGCACAACACATTTCGGATTACATAAAATCCTTTTTCAAGTGCAAAAAATCACTGTATAGAAAACAAAAACAAAGACACATGTAGAAAAAATCAGTTAAAACAATAAAAGTCCCTAGTATATAGGGTATAGTATGGCATCATGCCCTTAATAGATATTGAATTCAACAACAGAGGGTGTCGAGAAAGCTGATTGCATCAACCAAAAGCTAAACTTAAGCCATAAAATCATATGTATTTTATCCGATATATTGGTAGTCCATATTGAAGAAGGGTAAGAGATCAGATATGTATTGAGCATACAGCAAATCATATAACCCACTATGGGGTGGTCATTGGATGGAGACAGATTAAAAGAAATTATTGCTTAGACATTGACCCAATCCAGATCATGAAATGGAGTCATGAAAATAGCAGCTGAGCATAACAATCTAGATGATCCTATGTGGTAATATCTACAACCCAAAAGAATGAGCCAGTGTTGGTCTCAGAAATAATAAACAATACAGGAGATAATAATAAACAATGCAGGAAATGATAGTAATCAATGCTGGAGATAATGGATTCTATGGAAGTGATTTCCCAGAGAGGAGAGTTCACAGGCGTCAACAAACAAATAGTGACACATAGAAGCATAATACTGTCGTTACAATGTGGCAATCATTGTGCGGGACTTGCTTACCAGGTCCACATCGGGCGGGATGCATGCCTATCTGAGGGATACTCCGCTAGTTATAACGAAGAGATCGCGCGCTCAAATAAGAGAACGCGCATGCGCACTGTGCCACACGTGGAGCTCGGGCGCTGGAGTCGCGGCGTCCGGATCCACTAAATGCGCATGTGCCCGTGCCTCCGACTCAATATCTATTAAGGGCATGATGCCATACTATACTCTATATACTAGGGACTTTTATTGTTTTAACTGATTTTTTCTATATGTGTCTTTGTTTTTGTTTTCTATACAGTGATTTTTTGCACTTGAAAAAGGATTTTATGTAATCCGAAACGCGTTGTGCCTACTGTTTTTATTTTATTAAAAACCTTTCATACAAATTTAAGCGCATTTGGACCTATATATTTTTCTAATACGACCTTTGAGCGTGGATCCCTGATCCTATCCATCCCATCTTCTTCAGGAACGTCCTCTTCACGCGTCTTCATCCCGCGCAGGCAGTCAAACTTGTAGGCCTTGGGCCTCGGGCAGAGCCGACTGCTCATGCCCACAGGCCACAAGAAAATGGCCGCTTAATTACTTCCTGCTCCAATTGCGAAATTGGTGCCAGATTACGTTGTTTGAACAGGGCTTGGTATTGTTAACAGTGCAATGAACGCTTTCATGTGTAATAATGGAAGTGCTCAATGCAGTAATTTAGTGAGCCCCAATATATATATCTTCCAGCACCTTTACCCTCAGTTTCTTTAGCAAGGCAGTGGTCATCTTGGAGGTGTGTTTGGGGTCTTTATCATGTAGGAATACTGTCGCGCGACCCAGTGTCCAAAGTGAGGGGATCATTCTTTGATTCAGTATCAGGAAAATTATATCTTTGTGCCATATTTATCAGTGGAATGAAATATAAATATTGAGGTTTTTTTTTTTTTTTTAAGCCCCAACAGGCTGGAGCATGCAAAAATTGCTGCAAAACTCAGTTTCGCTCCTCTCCACGGAAATCTTTAGTAAAAGGCGAAAGATTTGTTTAAATATTGAGTTTTCAGTAGCTGATACCTTTTTAATGGCTAACAAAAATTATGACAGATTACAATTTTTCGAGACTGCTAGGTCTCTTCATCAGGCATGGTATGACACAATTTCTGACGGCAAGCCTACTTATACACAAAAAGGGCAAAGGAATCAAGTGACAAGTGATGGGAAGCAGTACACACAAAAATAAATTCATGGTTTATATTCATGAAATATTCATGCTTCAAATTCATGGTTCATGTTCATGGTTCCCTCAATGAACTGTAGTTCCCCACAGTTGGCAGCACTCAAGCAGCCCAAAAACATGACACTCCCACCACCACCATGCATGACTGTAGGCAAGACACACGTCTTTGTACTGTTCAACTGGTTGCCGCCATACACGATTGATGCATTTGAACCAAATAAGTTTACAGTCCTATGAAAAAGTTTGGGCACCCCTATTAATCTTAATCATTTTTTGTTCTAAATATTTTGGTGTTTGCAACAGCCATTTCAGTTTGATATATCTAATAACTGATGGACACAGTAATATTTCAGGATTGAAATGAGGTTTATTGTACTAACAGAAAATGTGCAATATGCATTAAACCAAAATTTGACCGGTGCAAAAGTATGGGCACCTCAACAGAAAAGTGACATTAATATTTAGTAGATCCTCCTTTTGCAAAGATAACAGCCTCTAGTCGCTTCCTGTAGATTTTAATCAGTTCCTGGATCCTGGATAAAGGTATTTTGGACAAACAATTCAAGTTCAGTTAAGTTAGATGGTCGCCGAGCATGGACAGCCCGCTTCAAATCATCCCACAGATGTTCAATGATATTCAGGTCTGGGGACTGGGATGGCCATTCCAGAACATTGTAATTGTTCCTCTGCATGAATGCCTGAGGATTTGGAGCGGTGTTTTGGATCATTGTCTTGCTGAAATATCCATCCCCGGCGTAACTTCAACTTCGTCACTGATTCTTGAACATTATTCTCAAGAATCTGCTGATACTGAGTGGAATCCATGCGACCCTCAACTTTAACAAGATTCCCGATGCCGGCATTGGCCACACAGCCCCAAAGCATGATGGAACCTCCACCAAATTTTACAGTGGGTAGCATGTGTTTTTCTTGGAATGCTGTTTCTTTTTGGACGCCATGCATAACGCCTTTTTTTATAACCAAACAACTCAATTTTTGTTTCCAAAATGAAGCTGCCTTGTCCAAATGTGCTTTTTCATACCTCAGGCAACTCTATTTGTGGCGTACGTGCAGAAACGGCTTCTTTCTCATCACTCTCCCATACAGCTTCTATTTGTGCAAAGTGCGCTGTATAGTTGACCGATGCACAGTGACACCATCTGCAGCAAGATGATGCTGCAGCTGTTTGGAGGTGGTCTGTGGATTGTCCTTGACTGTTCTCACCATTCTTCTTCTCTGCCTTTCTGATATTTTTCTTGGCCTGCCACTTCTGGGCTTAACAAGAACTGTCCCTGTGGTCTTCCATTTCCTTACTATGTTCCTCACAGTGGAAACTGACAGGTTAAATCTCTGAGACAACTTTTTGTATCCTTCCCCTGAACAACTATGTTGAACAATCTTTGTTTTCAGATCATTTGAGAGTTGTTTTGAGTAGCCCATGATGCCACTCTTCAGAGGAGATTCAAATAGGAGAACAACTTGCAATTGGCCACCTTAAATACCTTTTCTTATGATTGGATACATCTGGTTATGAAGGTCAAAGCTCACTGAGGTTACAAAACCAATTTTGTGCTTCAGTAAGTCAGTAAAAAGTAGTTAGGGGAATTCAAATCAATAAAATGATAAGGGTGCCCATACTTTTGCACCGGTCAAATTTTGGTTTAATGCATATTGTACATTTTCTGTTAGTACAATAAACCTCATTTCAATCCTGAAATATTACTGTGTCCATCAGTTATTAGATATATCAACCTGAAATGGCTGTTGCAAACACCAAAATATTTAGAACAAAAAATGATTAAGATTAATAGGGGTGCCCAAACTTTTTCATAGGACTGTATCTTGGTCTCATCAGATCACAGGAAATGGTTCCAGTAATCTATGCCCTTAGTCTGCTGTGCTTTGCAAACTGTTTGCAGGCTTTCTTTTGCATCATCTTTAGAAGAGGCTTAATTCTAGGACGACAGCCATGCAGACTAATTTGATGCAGTGTGCAGCGTATGGTCTGGTCACTGACAAGCTGTCCACCTACCCATTTAACCTTTGCAGCAATGCTGGTAGCACTCATGCATCTGTTTTGAAAAAAACAACCTCTGGATATGACTCTGAGCAGGAATAATTAACTTCTTTGGTCATCCATGGCAAAGCCTGTTCAGAATGGAACTTTCACAGAGTATAATGTCCAATTGCGGCCCCTCTACACAGTATAATGTTCCATATAATGTCTATTGCCCACCAGTGGCATTGATTCTATGGGCCCACTTCCCATAACCAGGACTGCGGACTTTCTGCTTCTGTTATACCTATAAGGAAACCAGCGTTTTCACAACGGTTTTGGAAATATTTTTCCGCAATATGTGGGTGGGATTCGCTAGAATCCCATCCACTTTGCAGGAACTGTAAAATACTGCATTTTGTCTGTGGTGTTTACACCACGTGTGGCCTTAGCCTTAAAGGGGTATTCCCACAAATATAACAATTTTTAAATTTGTAGATAATTAAAGTAAACCATTTTTTGCAAATATAAGTCAGTTAAAAATTTACATAGTTTTAAAGATTTTCTCGAAATATCTTGTAGTCACAGTCTGTTGTCTTGATCGGTTGCCGGTGGATACGTCCATGTATGCAGAACCTTTCCTAGGTCAAAAAATGAGCCAAGATTTCCTTGATGTGGCCGTGATATGTTCTCATACATGTAGTGTCCCTGCCCGATAACCCAGCTACAATAAGAAAATCATGGCTAGGTTTTTGCAAGTTCCAGACCATAGAAAGTTTCTGCATTCACAGTCGTATCCATTGGTAACCAATCTAGACAACAGACTGTCACCACTTAGATAATTAGAGAAAATCTTTAAAATTCTTCAGAATTTCTAACTACTTATATTTGCAAAAATATAAGTAGTTGAAATATAGATATGATTATGTTTATGGGAATACCCCTTTAGGGGGCACTCACACGGAGTAATGCCGGGCGTGTATCACAGCCATACACGCCGGCGTTACGGCAGACTGCCGAACACTTCCCATTCACTTCAATGGGAGCGCTCGTAAACGCCGCTGTTACGAGCGCTCCCATTGAAGTGAATGGGAAGTGTTCGGTAGTCTGCCGTAACGCCGGCGTGTACGGCTGTGATACACGCCCGGCGTTACTCCGTGTGAATGCCCCCTTAAGGAGTTTTCCATCTCATTTTTATTGATATTCTATCATCAAAATAGATCATCAATAAGAGATCAGTGACTCCTCCCCACTCCTGCTGATCAGCTGTATGAAGGGGCCATGGTGCCTATTTATATCTCACGCTGTTTACAGTGACCGTGTGATGTAATTACAGTCTGATCACATAGACGTGTCTAGGACTAGGTTGTAGTTACATTACGTGGCCGCTATGAGAAGAATGACACTATATAAACAGAGAAGGGATCACGACACTTACACAGGTACCTTGGTACCTAGGTTCGTTCATTCAAACAGCTGATCCTGGGGGTATTGGAACCACATTTTTTTTTTTTTTTACTTTTTAATAAGGAAATGCCTGGGGCAATATTAGTAAGAGGCATTATTTAAAGGAGGTACTGTAAGGGAATTGCAATAGGAGCAATTCCCCAGTAGCTGCTGGTGAATCCGGGGGGAAGGGGCACGACAAGACAGTGACACCTAAACTGAACCCACCACAACCCTTACCTGCTTACCTCACTGCCCGAGGCATCGGAGGACAACTGGACAACAAGCCCTTCCTAGATATGTGACAACACAGAACGTAGACAAGACAAACAACAACAAAGGGAAGTCAGCTAGGCAAGGGTCCAGTAATAGTCAAGCAATGCAGTACAAAATCGTAATCCAAGAGAATAGTCACAACGGAAACCAAGGGTCAGAGATAAGTAATACAATGGTAGTAGAAAGAGGAGCTTAGCAGGGATAAAGTCTAAGGACAGAGTCACAATAGCCAGCAAGCCTGTGTGGGTTGATGGCCTGTATATAGGAAGGCCTGGACCACCCTAGGCTTGATTGGTAGAAAGGCTGTCAATGTCACAGGCAAGGCTAGAATTAACCATTTAATGAACAGAGGAAAGCAAGGTGCAGGAGATGGGTGTGGTGGAAATCCAATTACAAAGGATAGGTAATAGAGCATTGTTCACACAGTGGAACAAAAAACTCTAAGCAAACAATCAAACTGAACTCGCCTCCTGTGCTGCAGCGTGCGAGTGGAGGGTTGCGCAGAGACCTGAACAGGCAGAGACATTGCAGGGTACACAGGTAAGTTATTAATTTTGGGGTATTATTCATTATGGGGAAGTCATAATATATATTTTATAATTGGGGGTAGCAGCAGGATGAGTGTGCAAGTGAGGACAATGTGGTCGGGTTCCTGGAGAAGTAAGGAACCAAAGATGTCTGTGTTGCAAAATTTACAGAGATTGGAAAAAGTGGTTATGGCTGTCCAGATAGAAGAGAAATGGAATGGAAATGTGAACAATTAGACAAGACGTCACTTGTAAGTCACAAAATGTTACTGCACTGCACTGTATTCACCTAAATCATCTGCAGAGCCGATATCTATCACCATACGGTCACCATCTAGTGATGATATCAGCATACTTAAGTTGGGGGCCCACTTGGACAGATTCGCCCCTCTGTCCTCCATCCTTAGCTACTCTGAACAGCGGGGATGGTAATAACAATAATCCCCACTGTTTACCCTTAAGATGCCTCTAAGTGAAGCCAAAAGTACCGGAAGCATCGGAAGCGGATGTTAGCTGTAACTGACAAAACAATAATACCCCTTGATAAATTCATTAAGTAGTCTAGTTTCTAAAATGAGGTAACTTTTGGGGGATTTCAAGTGTTCAGTTGCTCTGCAAATGTGACATGGCACCCGAAAACTATTCCAGCAAAATCTGCTCTCCAAAGCCAAATAGCGCTTTTTCCATTCCAAGCCCCACCATGTACCCATACAGCAGATTATGACCACGCGTGGGGTATTGCCGTTTTCAGGAGCAATTGTTTAACAAAACAGTGGGGAGGTTTTTCTATTTTAACCTCTTGCAAAAATGAAAACTTAGGGGATAAGTGACATTTTAGTAATTATTCAATTGCACATCCCAATTTTAATAAAATCTGTGAAAAGGTTGTGGGGTCAAATTGCTCACTATTAGAGATGAGCGAACAGTGTTCTATCGAACTCATGTTCGATCGGATATTAGGCTGTTCGGCATGTTCGAATCGAATCGAACACCGCGTGGTAAAGTGCGCCATTACTCGATTCCCCTCCCACCTTCCCTGGCGCCTTTTTTGCTCCAATAACAGCGCAGGGTAGGTGGGACAGGAACTACGACACCGGTGACGTTGAGAAAAGTAGGCAAAACCCATTGGCTGCCGAAAACATGTGACCTCTAATTTAAAAGAACAGCGCCGCCCAGGTTCGCGTCATTCTGAGCTTGCAATTCACCGAGGACGGAGGTTTCCGTCCAGCTAGCTAAGGCTTAGATTCTGGGTAGGCAGGGACAGGCTAGGATAGGAAGGAGAAGACAACCACAACAGCTCTTGTAAGAGCTAAATTCCAGGGAGAAGCTTGTCAGTGTAACGTGGCACTGACGGGCTCAATCGCCGCAACCCAGCTTTCCCAGGATCCTGAATGGAATACACTGTCAGTGTATTCCCGTATACCCGATATATACCCCGATACCCGTTCCAACGGTGTGCCCCCCCACCTTCACCCCAGAAATACCCTGCAAGTCCCCTAGCAATAGAATTGGGGCTATATACACCCACAATTTTTACTACTGGTATACAGTGCCATTGTCTGACTGGGAATTCAAAGAATATATTGGGAATACAAATACCCTCATTTCTTGCTACTGCCATATAGTGCCAGTGTCTGACTGGGAATTCAAAGAATATATTGGGGTTACGTGCACCCACAATTTTTACTACTGGTATACAGTGCCATTGTCTGACTGGGAATTCAAAGAATATATTGGGAATACAAATACCCTCATTTCTTGCTACTGCCATATAGTGCCAGTGTCTGACTGGGAATTCAAAGAATATATTGGGGTTACGTGCACCCACAATTTTTACTACTGGTATACAGTGCCATTGTCTGACTGGGAATTCATAGAATATATTGGGGTTATAAATACCCTCATTTCTTGCTACTGCCATATAGTGCCAGTGTCTGACTGGGAATTCAAAGAATATATTGGGGTTACGTGCACCCACAATTTTTACTACTGGTATACAGTGCCATTGTCTGACTGGGAATTCAAAGAATATATTGGGAATACAAATACCCTCATTTCTTGCTACTGCCATATAGTGCCAGTGTCTGACTGGGAATTCAAAGAATATATTGGGGTTACGTGCACCCACAATTTTTGCTACTGGTATACAGTGCCATTGTCTGACTGGGAATTCAAAGAATATATTGGGAATACAAATACCCTCATTTCTTGCTACTGCCATATAGTGCCAGTGTCTGACTGGGAATTCAAAGAATATATTGGGGTTACGTGCACCCACAATTTTTACTACTGGTATACAGTGCCATTGTCTGACTGGGAATTCAAAGAATATATTGGGAATACAAATACCCTCATTTCTTGCTACTGCCATATAGTGCCAGTGTCTGACTGGGAATTCAAAGAATATATTGGGGTTACGTGCACCCACAATTTTTACTACTGGTATACAGTGCCATTGTCTGACTGGGAATTCAAAGAATATATTGGGGTTATAAATACCCTCATTTCTTGCTACTGCCATATAGTGCCAGTGTCTGACTGGGAATTCAAAGAATATATTGGGGTTACGTGCACCCACAATTTTTACTACTGGTATACAGTGCCGTTGTCTGACTGGGAATTCAAAGAATATATTGGGAATACAAATACCCTCATTTCTTGCTACTGCCATATAGTGCCAGTGTCTGACTGGGAATTCAAAGAATATATTGGGGTTACGTGCACCCACAATTTTTACTACTGGTATACAGTGCCATTGTCTGACTGGGAATTCAAAGAATATATTGGGAATACAAATACCCTCATTTCTTGCTACTGCCATATAGTGCCAGTTTCTGACTGGTAATTCAAAGAATATATTGTGGTTACGTGCACCCACAATTTTTACTACTGGTATACAGTGCCATTGTCTGACTGGGAATTCAAAGAATATATTGGGAATACAAATACCCTCATTTCTTGCTACTGCCATATAGTGCCAGTGTCTGACTGGGAATTCAAAGAATATATTGGGAATACAAATACCCTCATTTCTTGCTACTGCCATATAGTGCCAGTTTCTGACTGGTAATTCAAAGAATATATTGGGGTTACGTGCACCCACAATTTTTACTACTGGTATACAGTGCCAATTTCTAACTAGGAATTCAAAATGCGCAAGGCTCCCGGAAAGGGACGTGGACGAGGCCGTGGGCGAGGTCGGGGGAATGGTTCTGGGGAGCAAGGTAGGAGTGAAGCCACAGGGCGTCCCGTGCCTACTCCTGTGGGGCAGCAAGCATTGCGCCACTCCACAGTGCCAGGGTTGCTTGCCACATTAACTAAACTGCAGGGTACAAACCTTAGTAGGCCCGAGAACCAGGAACAGGTCTTGCAATGGCTGTCAGAGAACGCTTACAGCACATTGTCCAGCAGCCAGTCAGACTCTGCCTCCTCTCCTCCTATTACCCAACAGTCTTGTCCTCCTTCCTCCCAAAATTCCGAAGCTTTACAGAACAATAACCCAAACTGTCCCTGCTCCCCAGAGCTGTTCTCCGCTCCTTTCATTGTCCCTCAACCTGCCTCTCCACGTCACGATTCCACGAACCTAACAGAGGAGCATCTGTGTCCAGATGCTCAAACACTAGAGTCTCCTCCATCTCCGTTCGATTTGGTGGTGGATGACCAGCAACCCACCCTCATCGACGATGATGTGACGCAGTTGCCGTCAGGGCATCCAGTTGACCGGCGCATTGTGCGGGAGGAGGAGATGAGACAGGAGTTGGAAGAGGAAGTGGTGGATGATGAGGACACTGACCCGACCTGGACAGGGGGGATGTCAAGCGGGGAAAGTAGTGTGGATGTTGAGGCAGGTGCAGCACCAAAAAGGGTAGCTAGAGGCAGAGGCAGAGGTCAGCAGCTTAGGCGAAGCCAGGCCACACCCGGAATCTCCCAAGATGTTCCAGTTCGTACCCAGCCCCGAAAAACTCCCACCTCGAGGGCACGTTTCTCGAAGGTGTGGAGTTTTTTCAAGGAATGCGCCGAGGACAGATATAGTGTTGTCTGCACAATTTGCCTCTCGAAATTGATTAGGGGCTCTGAGAAGAGCAACCTGTCCACCACTTCAATGCGCCGTCATTTGGAATCCAAGCACTGGAATCAGTGGCAGGCAGCAACGGCAGGACAAAGGCCGCCTGCCGTTCACGCCACTGCCACTGCCTCTGCCACTGCCTCTGCCTCTGCCACTGCCACTGCTGACTGTGCTGGCGATGCACTCCAGAGGACGAGCCAGGACACCACTTCATCTGCCTCCGCCACTTTGTTGACTTCTACCTCATCCTCCCCTGGTCCTGTCTTATCTCCTTCTCCTGCACCATCAAAGGCACCATCAGGCGTTTCTTTACAACAACCCACCATCTCTCAGACATTGGAGCGGCGGCAGAAATACACTGCTAACCACCCACACGCGCAAGCCTTGAACGCCAACATCGCTAAACTGCTGGCCCAGGAGATGTTGGCGTTCCGGCTTGTTGAAACTCCCGCCTTCCTGGACCTGATGGCAACTGCGGCACCTCGCTATGCCGTCCCTAGCCGTCACTACTTCTCCCGGTGTGCCGTCCCCGCCTTGCACCAGCACGTGTCACTCAACATCAGGCGGGCCCTTAGTTCCGCGCTTTGCACAAAGGTCCACTTGACCACCGACGCGTGGACAAGTGCATGCGGACAGGGACGCTACATTTCACTGACGGCACACTGGGTGAATGTAGTTGAGGCTGGGACTGCTTCCCAAACTGGCCCGGTGTACCTCGTCTCCCCGCCTAACATTCCTGGCAGGGACACGAGAAGAACACCCCCCTCCTCCTCCTCCTCTACCGCCTCCTCCTCCGCCACCGCCTCCTCCTCCGCCACCGCCTCCTCCTCCGCTGTTAGATTGACCCCAGCTACGAGTTGGAAACGTTGCAGCACTGGCGTTGGTAGACGTCAGCAGGCTGTGCTGAAGCTGATCAGCTTGGGGGACAGACAGCACACTGCCTCCGAGGTGAGGGATGCCCTCCTCGATGAGACGGCAATATGGTTTGAGCTGCTGCACCTGGGCCCAGGCATGGTCGTTTGTGATAACGGCCGGAACCTGGTAGCAGCTCTGGAGCTTGCCGGACTCCAACATGTTCCATGCCTGGCCCACGTCTTCAACCTAGTGGTGCAACGTTTCCTAAAGAGCTACCCCAATGTTCCAGAGCTACTGGTGAAAGTGCGGCGCATGTGCGCCCACTTTCGCAAGTCGACAGTAGCCGCTGCTAGCTTAAAATCTCTCCAGCAACGCCTGCATGTGCCACAACACCGGCTTTTGTGCGACGTCCCCACACGCTGGAACTCAACGTTTCAGATGTTGAATAGAGTGGTTGAGCAGCAGAGACCTTTGATGGAATACCAGCTACAAAACCCTAGGGTGCCACAAAGTCAGCTGCCTCAGTTTCACATCCATGAGTGGCCATGGATGAGAGACCTTTGTGACATCCTACGGGTCTTTGAGGAGTCCACAAGGAGGGTGAGCTCTGAGGATGCGATGGTGAGCCTTACAATCCCGCTCTTGTGTGTTCTGAGAGAATCCCTGATTGACATCAGGGATAACTCAGATCACACAGAGGAGTTAGGGATAGCATCCGATCCGTCACAGCTGGAGAGTAGGTCCACACATCTGTCCGCTTCACTGCGTTTAATGGAGGAGGAGGAGGAGGAGGAGGAGGAGGAAGAAGAGTTGTCCGATGATGTGATGGTGATACAGGAGGCTTCCGGGCAACTTCGAATCGTCCCATTGTTGCAGCGCGGATGGGTAGACATGGAGGATGAGGAGGAAATGGAGATTGAACTTTCCGGTGGGGCCAGAGGAGTCATGCCAACTAACACTGTGGCAGACATGGCTGAGTTCATGTTGGGGTGCTTTACAACCGACAAGCGTATTGTCAAAATCATGGAGGACAACCAGTACTGGATCTTTGCTATCCTTGACCCCCGGTATAAAAACAACATCTCGTCTTTTATTCCGGTAGAGGGGAGGGCCAATCGCATCAATGCTTGCCACAGGCAATTGGTGCAGAATATGATGGAGATGTTTCCAGCATGTGACGTTGGCGGCAGGGAGGGCAGTTCCTCCAGTAGGCAACCAAGTTCTCACCGGTCCACACAAACGAGGGGCACACTGTCTAAGGTCTGGGACACCTTGATGGCACCCCCTCGCCAAAGTGCCGCCACGGAGGGTCCTAGTGTCACCAGGCGTGAGAAGTATAGGTGCATGTTGCGGGAATACCTTTCCGACCACAGCCCTGTCCTCTCCGACCCCTCTGCGCCCTACACGTATTGGGTGTCGAAGTTGGACCTGTGGCTTGAACTTGCCCTATATGCCTTGGAGGTGCTGTCCTGTCCTGCCGCCAGCGTCCTATCTGAGAGGGTGTTCAGTGCAGCCGGTGGCATCATCACTGACAAGCGCACCCGTCTGTCAGCTGAGAGTGTCGACCGGCTCACTTTGATAAAAATGAACCACCACTGGATAGAGCCTTCATTTTTGTGCCCACCTGTGTAAAGCACCCCAACATGAAACTCCATGTCTGTACTCAACCTCTCCAATTCCTCCGCATCCTCATACTCATCCACCATAAGCGTTGCACAATTCTGCTAATACTAGGCTCCCTCCAACATGATTTCCCCCAACTCTGCTGGTTAGAGGCTCCCTCCACCCTGATTTCCACCAACTCTGCTGGTCAGAGGCTCCCTCCACCCTGCTTTCCCACAACTCTGCTGGTTAGAGGCTCCCTCCACCATGAATTTGCCCAAACTGGGCTGGTTAGAGGCTCCCTCCACCATGAATTGGTCCAAACTGGGTTTTTTAGAGGCTCCCTCCACCATGAATTGGTCCAAACTGGGGTTTTTAGAGGCTCCCTCCACCATGAATTGGTCCAAACTGGGCTGTTTAGCGGCTCCCTCCACCATTAATTGGTCCAAACTGGGCTGGTTAGAGGCTCCCTCCACCATGAATTTGCCCAAACTGGGCTGTTTCGAGGCTCCCTCCACCATGAATTTGCCCAAACTGGGCTGGTTAGAGGCTCCCTCCACCATGAATTGGTCCAAACTGGGGTTTTTAGAGGCTCCCTCCACCATGAATTGGTCCAAACTTGGCTGTTTAGAGGCTCCCTCCACCATTAATTGGTCCAAACTGGGCTGGTTAGAGGCTCCCTCCACCATGAATTGGTCCAAACTGGGCTGTTTAGAGGCTCCCTCCACCATGAATTTGCCCAAACTGGGCTGGTTAGAGGCTCCCTCCACCATGAATTGGTCCAAACTGGGCTGTTTAGATGCTCCCTCCACCATTAATTGGTCCAAACTGGGCTGGTTAGAGGCTCCCTCCACCATGAATTTCCCAAAACTTGGCTGTTTAGAGGCTCCCTCCACCATTAATTGGTCCAAACTGGGCTGGTTAGAGGCTCCCTCCACCATGAATTTGCCCAAACTGGGCTGTTTAGAGGCTCCCTCCACCATGAATTGGTCCAAACTGGGTTTTTTAGAGGCTCCCTCCACCATGAATTGGTCCAAACTGGGCTGTTTAGAGGCTCCCTCCACCATGAATTTGCCCAAACTGGGCTGTTTAGCGGCTCCCTCCACCATTAATTGGTCCAAACTGGGCTGGTTAGAGGCTCCCTCCACCATGAATTTGCCCAAACTGGGCTGTTTAGAGGCTCCCTCCACCATGAATTGGTCCAAACTGGGCTGTTTAGAGGCTCCCTCCACCATGAATTTGCCCAAACTGGGCTGGTTAGAGGCTCCCTCCACCATGAATTGGTCCAAACTGGGCTGTTTAGAGGCTCCCTCCACCATTAATTGGTCCAAACTGGGCTGGTTAGAGGCTCCCTCCACCATGAATTTCCCAAAACTTGGCTGTTTAGAGGCTCCCTCCACCATTAATTGGTCCAAACTGGGCTGGTTAGAGGCTCCCTCCACCATGAATTTGCCCAAACTGGGCTGTTTAGAGGCTCCCTCCACCATGAATTGGTCCAAACTGGGTTTTTTAGAGGCTCCCTCCACCATGAATTGGTCCAAACTGGGCTGTTTAGAGGCTCCCTCCACCATGAATTTGCCCAAACTGGGCTGTTTAGCGGCTCCCTCCACCATTAATTGGTCCAAACTGGGCTGGTTAGAGGCTCCCTCCACCATGAATTTGCCCAAACTGGGCTGTTTAGAGGCTCCCTCCACCATGAATTTGCCCAAACTGGGCTGGTTAGAGGCTCCCTCCACCATGAATTGGTCCAAACTGGGTTTTTTAGAGGCTCCCTCCACCATGAATTTGCCCAAACTGGGCTGTTTAGAGGCTCCCTCCACCATTAATTGGTCCAAACTGGGCTGGTTAGAGGCTCCCTCCACCATTAATTGGTCCAAACTGGGCTGGTTAGAGGCTCCCTCCACCATGAATTTCCCAAAACTTGGCTGTTTAGAGGCTCCCTCCACCATTAATTGGTCCAAACTGGGCTGGTTAGAGGCTCCCTCCACCATTAATTGGTCCAAACTGGGCTGTTTAGAGGCTCCCTCCACCATTAATTGGTCCAAACTGGGCTGGTTAGAGGCTCCCTCCACCATGAATTTGCCCAAACTGGGCTGTTTAGAGGCTCCCTCCACCATGAATTTGCCCAAACTGGGCTGGTTAGAGGCTCCCTCCACCATGAATTGGTCCAAACTGGGGTTTTTAGAGGCTCCCTCCACCATGAATTGGTCCAAACTTGGCTGTTTAGAGGCTCCCTCCACCATGAATTGGTCCAAACTGGGGTGGTTAGAGGCTCCCTCCACCATTAATTGGTCCAAACTGGGCTGGTTAGAGGCTCCCTCCACCATTAATTGGTCCAAACTGGGCTGGTTAGAGGCTCCCTCCACCATTAATTGGTCCAAACTGGGCTGGTTAGAGGCTCCCTCCACCATGAATTTGCCCAAACTGGGCTGTTTAGAGGCTCCCTCCACCATGAATTGGTCCAAACTGGGTTTTTTAGAGGCTCCCTCCACCATGAATTGGTCCAAACTGGGCTGTTTAGAGGCTCCCTCCACCATGAATTTGCCCAAACTGGGCTGTTTAGCGGCTCCCTCCACCATTAATTGGTCCAAACTGGGCTGGTTAGAGGCTCCCTCCACCATGAATTTGCCGAAACTGGGCTGTTTAGAGGCTCCCTCCACCATGAATTTGCCCAAACTGGGCTGGTTAGAGGCTCCCTCCACCATGAATTGGTCCAAACTGGGGTTTTTAGAGGCTCCCTCCACCATGAATTGGTCCAAACTTGGCTGTTTAGAGGCTCCCTCCACCATGAATTGGTCCAAACTGGGGTGGTTAGAGGCTCCCTCCACCATTAATTGGTCCAAACTGGGCTGGTTAGAGGCTCCCTCCACCATTAATTGGTCCAAACTGGGCTGGTTAGAGGCTCCCTCCACCATTAATTGGTCCAAACTGGGCTGGTTAGAGGCTCCCTCCACCATGAATTGGTCCAAACTGGGGTTTTTAGAGGCTCCCTCCACCATGAATTGGTCCAAACTTGGCTGTTTAGAGGCTCCCTCCACCATTAATTGGTCCAAACTGGGCTGGTTAGA
Organism: Leptodactylus fuscus; assembly: GCF_031893055.1. Taxonomy (NCBI): domain Eukaryota; kingdom Metazoa; phylum Chordata; class Amphibia; order Anura; family Leptodactylidae; genus Leptodactylus; species Leptodactylus fuscus. The sequence goes on along the minus strand of NC_134269.1, from coordinate 181,558,451 downwards.
GGCTCCCTCCACCATGAATTGGTCCAAACTGGGTTTTTTAGAGGCTCCCTCCACCATGAATTGGTCCAAACTGGGGTTTTTAGAGGCTCCCTCCACCATGAATTGGTCCAAACTGGGCTGTTTAGCGGCTCCCTCCACCATTAATTGGTCCAAACTGGGCTGGTTAGAGGCTCCCTCCACCATGAATTTGCCCAAACTGGGCTGTTTAGAGGCTCCCTCCACCATGAATTTGCCCAAACTGGGCTGGTTAGAGGCTCCCTCCACCATGAATTGGTCCAAACTGGGGTTTTTAGAGGCTCCCTCCACCATGAATTGGTCCAAACTTGGCTATTTAGAGGCTCCCTCCACCATTAATTGGTCCAAACTGGGCTGGTTAGAGGCTCCCTCCACCATGAATTGGTCCAAACTGGGCTTTTTAGAGGCTCCCTCCACCATGAATTTGCCCAAACTGGGCTGTTTAGAGGCTCCCTCCACCATGAATTGGTCCAAACTGGGCTGGTTAGAGGCTCCCTCCACCATGTATTTCCCAAAACTTGGCTGTTTAGAGGCTCCCTCCACCATTAATTGGTCCAAACTGGGCTGGTTAGAGGCTCCCTCCACCATGAATTTGCCCAAACTGGGCTGTTTAGAGGCTCCCTCCACCATGAATTGGTCCAAACTGGGTTTTTTAGAGGCTCCCTCCACCATGAATTGGTCCAAACTGGGCTGTTTAGAGGCTCCCTCCACCATGAATTTGCCCAAACTGGGCTGTTTAGCGGCTCCCTCCACCATTAATTGGTCCAAACTGGGCTGGTTAGAGGCTCCCTCCACCATGAATTTGCCCAAACTGGGCTGTTTAGAGGCTCCCTCCACCATGAATTTGCCCAAACTGGGCTGGTTAGAGGCTCCCTCCACCATGAATTGGTCCAAACTGGGGTTTTTAGAGGCTCCCTCCACCATGAATTGGTCCAAACTTGGCTGTTTAGAGGCTCCCTCCACCATGAATTGGTCCAAACTGGGGTGGTTAGAGGCTCCCTCCACCATTAATTGGTCCAAACTGGGCTGGTTAGAGGCTCCCTCCACCATTAATTGGTCCAAACTGGGCTGGTTAGAGGCTCCCTCCACCATTAATTGGTCCAAACTGGGCTGGTTAGAGGCTCCCTCCACCATTAATTGGTCCAAACTGGGCTGGTTAGAGGCTCCCTCCACCATGAATTTGCCTAAACTGGGCTGGTTAGAGGCTCCCTCCACCATGAATTGGTCCAAACTGGGTTTTTTAGAGGCTCCCTCCACCATGAATTTGCCCAAACTGGGCTGGTTAGAGGCTCCCTCCACCATGAATTTGCCCAAACTGGGCTGGTTAGAGGCTCCCTCCACCATGAATTGGTCCAAACTGGGTTTTTTAGAGGCTCCCTCCACCATGAATTTGCCCACACTGGGCTGGTTAGAGGCTCCCTCCACCATGAATTGGTCCAAACTGGGGTTTTTAGAGGCTCCCTCCACCATGAATTTGCCCAAGCTGGGGTGTTTAGAGGCTCCCTCCACCATGAATTTGCCCAAACTCTGCTGGTTAGAGGCTCAATCCACCCTGATTTTCAAAACAAATGTTGGTGCCAACCTCAACTTACTACAAGGGCCAAATTCACTGCTGGTGACAAGCTCTCCTCACTGCAAGTGCCAAATACACATGTTTCAAGGTGTTTTCCTACTGTCAGAGATGTGGTATTGAGTGTGTAAAGTGTGTAGTTGTTAGGCTGTGATGTTGGGGTAATAGAGGGTCTTTGGTGTGTTAGATGCCCCCAGACATGCTTCCCCTGCTGTCCCAGTGTCATTCCAGAGGTGTTGGCATCATTTCCTGGGGTGTCATAGTGGACTTGGTGACCCTCCAGACACGGATTTGGGTTTCCCCCTTAACGAGTATCTGTTCCCCATAGACTATAATGGGGTTCGAAACCCATTCGAACACACGAACATTGAGCGGCTGTTCGAATCGAATTTCGAACCTCGAACATTTTAGTGTTCGCTCATCTCTACTCACTATATCCCTTGATGAATTCTGTCAGGGGTGTAGTTTCCATAATGGGGTCATTTATTTATTTATTTGTGGGGAGGTGGGATTCCTTTGTATTGGTACTCTAGGGGCTCTGCAAATGAGACATGGCCAAAAACTATCCCAGCAAAATCATGCAGTGTTGCTCCTTCCCATCTGTACACTGCCGTGTGCCCAAGCATCAGTTTACACCCACAAGTAGAGTATTTCTGTGCTCTGGAGAAATTGCATAACAAAATGTGAGATGCATTTTCTCTTTTATCCCTTAGTGAATGTGTTAATTTTAGGGCTAAATGAATGTATTATAGAAAAAAAAAATTAAATGTCTAAATTTAACCTTCATATTGTTTTCATTTCCGTGAACTGCTGAAAGGGTTTAACAAACGTCCCAAAAATGGTTTTGAAGTATTTGAGGGGTGCAGTTTTTAAAATCGGGTGATTCATGGGGGTTTCTAATATACAGACCTGTATTATCCCCTTCAGAACTGAAGTGGTCCCTAAAAAATTAGTCTGGGGAATTATAATAATAATTACTAATATCCTGTGGTTGGGGATATCAAAGTGTGTGGAGCATTAGGGAGACATATAAAAAGGGGTTGTCCAGGCTTAATTGTGCTCATGGTGTCCATGTGTGATTTTTCACATTGATACCTATTTGTACCTTATTGATGTTTTTGTGCACCTTTTTCCATATTTCTTTTCAATTTCTTCAAGTTCATCAGCTGGGTGTAGCTTTGTTACACCTCATTTCATCATGTGACATGGCTATGATGCTCATTGTAGGGTTTTGGTTTTAAATGGGAGCGAATAACAGAAGCAATCTGATCTCCATCTGCCCATGTGCCCAACCACTTTACATGTATCCATCCAAGCCACAGATATCAGTCATAGTTGCCATGTTAGTTTTTAGTATATTTAAGTATAGAGTGCAAAGCTAACACAAAACTCTAGCCCTAAAGTATTTAGTATAAGGAAAATGTTTGTTCTCGTACCGTGTTAGCCAGTGGGTAGGAAATATATATATATATATATATATATATATATATATAAAAAAAAAGCTTGATAGTCTTCAGTAGTTGTTACCTCATTATTAGTTAGCCATTAAAAAGGTATCAACTACTGAAGACTATCAAGTTTTTTTTTTTTTTTATATTTCCTAAAGTATTTAGTGATAGTCAACCAAACTGGATAACCGGACTACTCACCACTGGGCTAAATTTTGGAAGTCAAGTAAGGTGGGAGAAAAGGCTGTTGATCAGAAGTGTGTCCTTTACTCCCACCTCGCACTTTTCCCTTAGGGCACAATATGCCTGAAAAAGTGAAACCAGAAGAGGAACCAGAATAATAATAATAATAATAATAATAATAATAAATGTTATTTCTATAGCGCCAACATATTCCGCAGTGCTGTACAATTTGTAGGGTTCAAATACAGACAGATACATTCCAAAGAAAGTCATTTCACACAATGGGAGGGCCCTGCTCGCAAGAGCTTACAATCTATGAGGTAGAGGGGGTGACACAAGAGGTAGCAGGGGCGGTATTGCTTATGCAGAGGTCAGACACTTCTGTAATAGAGGTGACTGTCAACAACTTCACCCCTGCACCCAGCCAAAGAATGACTCCCAGGCAGCTGGCCTGCACTTGTGCTCTCACTACCTAAAGGTGTGGCTTGCCAATCCCTTTGAGACCTGAGAAAAACTAAGCAGAAGTAAGAACTCCCATAGCAGGACAAGGAGGAACGCTTACAAGAGGGCCTCCTGTCAGAACAGAAGTGAACTGCAGAGGTGGTGGGGTCAAGCCTTCTGTAAAGATACTGCTCCCTACATTGTATGATGAGTGGTGGGGCCCCTAGCAAACCCTGTGGCGCACTGAGAGTGCCGCACCTGACACTTCTACACTTCTGACCATAGACTGATCTCCTGCAGAACTTGGCATTGAGATGGGTCAGGAAAAGTCTGTGCTCCCATGCAGACTCCCTCCCCTTACAGCCAGTTCAGATTTCACCAGTGGGGAGCAAACTGCCCAAACTACACTGTTGCTAGCCGAAAGCACAGTATTTCACTCAAAAGAGTCTACCTTCAGCCACTTTCTTTCCAGATCTGTAAAACAGTTAACCATGACATGTTTCAACCTATAATTCCATCCCTTCCGACTATTAGAGAGATACTCCTCCTTTTGCCGTCATTGGCCCTATTGTTAAGCAGGTCATGGCTTTGCTGAAATGAAGTTCAGGTGCTGTCACCACTCACTCCTGTGACTCTCAGTTGAATTCAAAGCTGAACTCGGCTCAGGCATATTTAATACTTTAACTCCGCCCACTTTCTACAATATATAAGGAAGAAATGTAAGTGCCAGTTACAGATATTTAAGCAGCATGAGTGGCATGCTCCTCTCTGAAAGGTATGATGTATATTACTGACATAGGGCACAAAATATTAATAAACCGTATAAAACATTCATCAACATCAGTGCAAGTAAACATCAATATACTTCCAATAGGTAGTGTTTCCATTTTACATATATCTATATAGATATAAACTGTATATATGTATACTCACTGCGTATGTTCTATATTAGCAGATATTAATGTACTTGTAATTAAGCTTGACAGCCTGACATGACGATATCTCAAGAAAAATAAATGTATCTCATATTTTGGTTTTATCATTTACTTATTTATCATTTATTATGGGATGTGAAGAATAAAACTTGTACTTTTCCACTTCAAAGAGTGTAAAACTATTTTGAAGGGTTTTAATAAAGCCTTCTGCAACATAAAATAATAACGTTTTAAACACATTTTACCATTTTACTATTATTGTAAATATTCACTTTTTATGCCTTGCCCAGAGGAAAACGATAAATCTTGTCTCAACTGAATGAACACCATTTATCATATTCATTTTCTTGTCAATACAATTATGAAAAGCCTTTGGCTCTTTTCCAAGGAACCTGATTTGCTACAGAAACCCAATTAGGATAACCAAGCCTGCTACTAAACACTGCTGCAGACTCTCTCTTGGAAATATAAAACGGCTTAAAGTATAAATGACACCTCACCTCTGAACCCAGAGCCCAATAAGATTTAATGTTTGAAGAGAAACTTGAAGATCAACATCAACTGTTAACATCCCTCCTGTAGGTTCCTGCCATCTGCTGGTCATCACTAGGGTTTTGGATTTTTCTGTGCTCATTTTACTTAGAATAGATAGCTAATGGGTCTGTTCTTTTAATCTATCTATCTATCTATCTATCTATCTATCTATCTATCTATCAATCATATCCATCTATTTATTTATCTATGTGTATGATAGAAAAAAAAACAGATCTACAAAGCTTTTCTGATATCTTTTTTTCCTAATTACATTAACGTTTGCCTAACATTACGTAACGATACTAGTTGTGGTTGGACAATAAATGGTATTTGACACTAGATTTATCTCATAAAAGATATTGCTCAGCTGTCCTTGTAAATTCGGCATAGAATCGCACTGAAACATAAAATATACATAGTTACTGAACAGAATCATTAAAGCTGAATCACAATACACATTGCAACATTAACTTTACACTTCTAGGTTCTCTATTTAGTGAATATAAGCGATTCTAGATATTGTAAATATCTATACATTACATTCTATTGTTATAAAGCTGCTCAATTATATTATATGTATAAGCAATGACCCACTTTAAAGGTCATATTTGTCTCCAACTGCTGTGATTGAACAGAAAGTGACCTCCCAGCAGGTAGCCACAAATGGTATCTTTAAGGTTAACTGCACTGTTGGCATCATGGGATACGATTTAGCTGATTGCACATTAGTTCATTTAGATTTGCTTCCCTTTTCCCACTGTGCTAGGCTATTAACCTGAGGGTAGTGTCCTGGTGTCCCTTAGATTCTGGTTTGCTACTGTCACACTGTAGCAAGGATACATCCAGTCAAACAGCATGGTGTCACTGGTGTTTGTTTTCAAAGCAAAAGCAATCCAATGTAGATTTTTTTTTGCCAATCTGATCAACATACGCTGTCAGTGGGAAAGAGAGACAGTAATTGATTTTTAAGCTCCCACCAACCAGATGGGCTAATACACTAGCTAGCCAATATTGAACATAATGTGAATCCAGTTTTAATTTATTTCTATTAATCATTCTAATAAGTTATTCTGCAAATACAATTATTTCAATTAATAAAATAACACATGGAAAAATCATTTCTAAGTTTTTGTATTTTTAATTATCCAGAGCCTGAAAAATTCACTTCCAAAAATGTCCTTTTACTGAGCGGTAGAAAGCATTATTCTATGATATTTTAAATGAACACTTATAGCACATAACAAATGTTGGTGTTCTTTCTGGTCAGTCTCACACAGATATTATCCTCATATTTCTACTATATAATAACAGCAGAGGAAAAAAAGGTGAAGGGTCATTGTGCTTTGTCTTTAGAATTAAGATGGTTGTCTTCATTCTGATAGCACACTCTTAATTCTGGAGACACATCTTAATAACTTCTAAATAGTTCCAACAAAAGAGCCATGTCAGAAGAATGAGCAGGCCCCAAGGTGTTTCAACTGGAGTGTTTTCATCTGCCTTTATTGCTCTATCCCTCTCCAGAATTAAGGCAATAACCTGTGATAAATTATTCAGGAATTGCTACAGGGATCAAAGTAAAATCATTCTGTTAAAGTGCTGTTTGCAACATTTGGCACTTAGTAAAGAAGAGAGAAAAAACAACTTTTAATGCTTGGATGCTAAAAATCATGGATTTTTAATAATTTAAATAGATGGTGTTTTTACGAACTAACTAAAGGTAGTGAATGGCGATTTAACCCTTAACCATTGAGGTTTTATTATTTCCTACAAAATGCTATGTTTGTGATCATACTTATGTATGTATCAGCTTGGCTGTCTAAGTATTTATATATCTCTATCATTTTTTGGATTGATACACAGTAAGGGTCATTGTTTTTACTTCCTCTGTACATCTTGTGCAATTCAAAGCATCTGAAGCAGATCGTTAAAGTGTGAACATGTTGTGCATGTCTTAAGTTATAAAGCTGCAGCTACATACAGCGAACATTCAGCTGAACTTCCATAAGGAAAATTCAACAGTGTGTTCCCCTGTAAACTGCCACAGTGAAACCCCTCAAAATCAGGTCGTTTTTGACGTAGTGCACCTAAATGTGTTGCTGCAAGTCTCCCACAGCTTAACCTTTACAACGCAATGGATGAAAGCTGTGTGTGAAACCTGCAGGAATTATTGACATGCTGCAGGTTTAAAACCCGCAGTACAGATCACTTTATACTGTGAGTTTCACTTGCAGCATGTGGTGGAAACCACAATACGACCTCTCAGACCTCAGCAGTTATCTATTGGCAAGTTCACAGTAGCTTTCCCACTGAGATATCTTACTGTAAGGGCCCCTTCACACGGCGTAAGCGCTCGGCTCATTCCAAGCCGTACACGCGAGCGCTTCTAAACACTTCCCATTCACTTCAATGGGAGCGCTCGTAAAGCCGGCTTTATGCGCGCTCCCATTGAAGTGAATGGGAAGTGTTTAGAAGCGCTCGCGTGTACGGCTCGGAATGAGCCGAGCGCTTACGCCGTGTGAAGGGGCCCTTAGGCCATGGCCTTAGGTTGCAATCACACAAGGGCAGATTTATGAAGCTGTCTGTTGCTCAGAGCAACCAATCACAGCACAGCTTTTTATTTTTCAATAACACTATAAGAATATAAGGCTATCCATATGTTAGTGTTTTGGCCAGTGATTTATAGCAGTGATTGTGAGCCAAAAGAAATGAATAGTTGAAACTACCCAGAGGAAAGTAGAAGCAAAACAGTGGTCAGCTCTCCTGAAAGAGTGCACTTGATGCAAACATAGCAGTGATTCAGCAGTATGTTAAAAGTCCATTGTTTTATTACCAAGGGTCCATTCACACTGAGTAAAGTGGCGCTGATTCTGGCACGATAACTCACGTAAGAATCAGCACTGACAAAAAGACTCCCATTTCAGGTGGAAACCAAGTGGACGCCATGATGGGGTCCATCTGTTTCCGCAGGTAACTGCTTTTTAAGTGGACTGGGTTTCCGTTTTTCAGGTTCCCAAGCGGAACACAAGAACAGAAACCCCAATGCTAGTATGATCCTAGCCTATGCCATGTCTGATTGTATGCATTGAGTTTAATGACTTACTAATAAAATTATGCACTTTTAAGGCTGGTCTTATACGACCGTAATGCTTTTACGGTCCGCATGTTGATGATCAGCAACACTAGTTGCTGATCAACATACACTCCGCAGATGCCTGTAAACAGCCACACTCGCACATAGAGTTCTGTGGGCGAGTCCGTGCAGTGCCATGAATTGCGGCCATTACGGATATGTTCTAAAAAGTGCGGACCTTGGTTGCGGCCCGGCACACCACGGATAAAATATCCGTTGGTGTAAGAGGCCGCATTGAGTATAATGTTTCCGCAAATGCTCCGCAATTGAAAACCCTCAATTGCGTACCATTTGCAGTCTTAAACTATGGTCGTGTAAGACCAGCCTAATAAAGTGCGGGATCTCTGCTATGTATGGACTACATAGAGGTGAGGTAAAATGGAAAAAGTTGTACCTGTTCTGTGACCAAAACACTGATGTGTGAATAAAGCTTAAGAAATGAAAGATGTGTTGTGATTGGTTGCTTTGGGCAAAAAAAGCTGGACTTTTTTTAGATAATTTCATGACCCCCCCCCCACACACATGCATTTCATAAGGCCTATAGGATCGATTTTTGAGGCAGACAGATTTATCAAGCTAGTTTTAATCATTTGCTGAGCTGCCTTCTAATTCACCCCAGTTATTATAAGACTTAGGTCTCTTACTAATTTTGTTCATCCTGGGCCTGTGCAGTGCACCAAAAATGTATTTTATGTCAGTCTGCTAGGAGCTGGCTTAGATTTTCGTTCTAATTTACACCAGCTTTGGTTGCTATGGACAAGATAGCTTTTGTTTTTGTCATTTCTCTTAAATTTGCTTCATGTTTTAATATTATGAGATCTTAGAAAAGAACAATAATAATAATAAATGAATTAAAAATAAAATTTCCTGTGTGTTAAAATGCATACAACAAACATAAAGCATTTCAAGATACTTATGGCATTTTTACTTGCGTTTGTGAAGGCTTTTTATTTTTTTGTTATTTTGTACAGGTGTATTTTTTTCCGTTTCTGTAAGCTTCCCACTGATCAGACAATATATATCCTAAGGATACTGCATAAAAACCTAAATCTGTACAATCTATCGTTAAGATGCAACAATGTACATTTCAATTTTGGAACAAACTAATAGGTGGTATAAGCTTAAACCATGTAATATAATAGAAGCAATGTGCAGCCAAATGGGGAAGAATAATTGAAGTAGTGATCACCCCCCCCCCCCATTCAATTTGCATCTGCCAATGCAAGACATTGCCAACTGACATAGTCCCCCCCCCTTTAACGTCTTTAAAAAGAGAAGAAGAAATTTCTTTGTGGGTAGGAGCCCTAATGGTGATTTGGTCAACTTTTTAAACAAAGATTTATTTTATTTCTATGAAGTCATGATGAAGTGCATCTTGTTTTTTTTTTTATCAACAATTTAGTATACCTCATACATAATGCATTTAAGTTGATAACATGTAGAGTATATTTTAGAAAATAAATCCATTTGCTGTTTAATCTAACAAAAAACAACAACATTGCTCATCACAATTACTCAGCCTCTAGTATATAAATGTGTGCAATTTTCTTGTAAGTGCTATAATTTGAATGAATTAGCCAGTCTCAAGTTATCTTGCTTTTGATATTCTGACAGATCTATCATCCCTGTGGACTAGGATAAAAAAAAAAAAAAAAAAAAAAGTTTATTTCAAAATATCATGAATTGCTTTTGTCTCTGTCACTTATTAAACACTGAAACATCCACCTGAATATTAATATTAATTACCCATCAAAATCAAATGGCTTAGACTTTTTTTTTTTCAATAAAGCATGCTTAAAATAATTTAGTTGAAAAGTTTCTTTGGTAGTATAGGAAAGGTTTCGTTATTTAGTGGGTAGCTTAAAGCACAGTGTTAGCTTTATACAAATTAGACAGATGGTGCTTACAGTAGAATTTACTAAAGGTCTGTCACAACAAATGCAGCCAAGATGCATATTTAATCACGGGAGAACCTTGTCTACCTGCAGCTGCCAACTGCTAATCCAATTTCCCTGATAAATGTGGCAAGAGACACGATCAGCAATAAAGAGCATCTAACTCCATTTTCCTGGAGGGCGTCTTTTGATGAACATTTAGGACGGAAGAATGGAGAGCACTGTGTGGCCCAGGCTCGTGGCAGCTGTGTGCATATTGAAGGCACAGCTCTCAGGTTACTCACTTAATTCTGCCACTATCATTATGTTGCTATTGATCTCAGTTGTTGCCTACACAGCATTAGTCTAGTGGAAAGCTGTATTAGGCAGTTATCATGCATCAAACTTGCTCAAAAGCCTGGAGATTTTCCTTTAATTACTTGTGATTTTATTTGTAAATACCATTAAAGTGTAATCAAGCAGTCACTTTTCCAGATCATTACAGACTTTTAAGTAAGAAATACATCACTAAGCTACATAAAGACTTTAAATGACTGCTTTTATCCACTCCAATGCTTTGATTTTAATTTTGGGGAGCGTACATAAATCTTGTTGCACCAGAAAAAGGAATCTATTGTATCTGACAATCTGTACCATATCAAACTTAATCATTGATTCCCCATATACTATTATATACTGTTTATGCCCCATATAATCTGTACAGAGAGTTTATTATTTTTATATTCTGCCCCCCCCCCCCTTCCTCAGTAAACAAGTATCTCAAGGTGTATGGAGGTGGGGCAGGCCACAAAGCACAGCAAAATTCCCTGGAGTAATTGAAAGAGTTCTCCAGCCTGTTTCTCTCTCATGTTATCAACACAGACGATTTACTAAAAAGACTAAAGGGTGTGTCAGTGGGGAGGATTGTTGGATAGGGCCCGGTACTCGTCAATTATCCCCATGTCTGACATGCAGGTAGTGGAATTTTTTTTGCAAACAAAGGGTTGTCTGTACCATGTGTTAGGATGGGGTCCCGCAGGTTTCCCTTCCAGCACCCCCTGTGGGTCAACCCAGCTCTCGGCGTCATGCAGTCGGATGTGTGGAGTTTAAGTCCAGCTTTCTGCCTACTGAGCATGCTCGGACCTTTTGGAGGCACTCAGAGGCTAAGTCCCATTCTCTCCCTACTGAGCATGCTCAGTCCTGTTGGAGCCGCTCGGACACTAAGTCCCATTTTGACCATACTGAGCACATTCAGTGAAGTTATGGCCACTGCCCTGTGGGCGGGGACTTGCCTTTTTATAGTGTGAGCTGACGCCCGCCGGGTGCTCACACTTTGACTAAATAACTTTGAGACAGGAGGTCAGGGCTAGGTTCCAGTGAGGCAGATTGCCAGATTTAGGCATCTAGGATAGTATTCCTTGGCACTGCTGGTGGGGACCTGAATAGCCTATTGAACTGTCCATTAACATTGTAGCTCCAAGCTATTCTGGAGTCCTTTATTTTTCTGACCAGGTGAGACGTTTAACCTCTGGCAGCCTTCCCTGTGTAACAGGAAATATAACAAAACAAACAACTTGCAAGTCTTCAGTAGGTGATACCTTTTTTAATGGCTAACTCATAATGATGACAGAATATGACATTTCGAAGCTTCCCCTGGCTTCTTCTTCAGATATATCGAAAAACACTTTCTGCAGGCTGCATATTTATGTATAACAGGACACAGGGATAGGATTTCAGGAGGGAGGGGGGAAGAGGCTTAGTATTATATACATATAAAAACAAATAATTCCCAGTTCCCAGATTCTTTATCTTTATGTCTTAGTTCAGTGATTTGTATAGAAAGACATGAATCCAAGTGAAAGTTTCATTCCACTATCCAGAGTCTTGAATAGGGTCATGCACTTGTACTCATAAATCAGTCGCTGTTTTCTTGATTTAAAATTCCCTCTTAAAATCAAAGTTTTCAATACATTGGTGATATTATGATCTTCCTGGCAGAAATGTTTTGGCAGGGGAAGATCCATTCTCTGTTGTTTAATTGTATGGCGATGTGAATTGATTCTCATTCTGAGTTTCTGGCCGGTCTCTCCAACATACAGATTTTCAGTGGGACATTTGAACATTTGGGACATATACAAATCACTGAACTAATACAGCCATAAAGATCTGGGAACTGGGAATTGATTATTTGTTTTTATATGAATATAGTACTAAGCCTCTTCCCCCCTCCCTCCTGAAATCCTATCTCTGTGTCCAGTTATACATAAATATGCAGCCTGCAGAAAGTGTTTTTTTAGATATATCTGAAGAAGAAGCCAGAGGAAGCTTCGAAACATCATATTCTGTCATCATTATGAGTTAGCCATTAAAAAAGTCACCTACTGAAGACTTGCAAGTTTGTTTTTTTTATATATATATTTCATAACCACTAGCTAACACGGTACAAAAACAAACATTTTTCTTATACCTGTGTAGCAGGGTGAACCATGTGTTAGAGTCTATCTCTCTGCTGGAAGTTCGCAGAGGACTAATGCTAGGCTTCATTTGGTTTCGCCCAGCAGCCTTACACAGGTGCACTTTCCCAGTGAAGTTAACTGGTGAGAGTTTGTTGCAGTCTGTTCACACTAGAACCGCACAAACGCCACTGCCAGTGTAGTTAAATGGTGGTTAGCATTTCAGACACACGGCTGCCCTCCTGGGGCTTGTGGACCTCACTGCAGTGTTTTGCAGTCTAGCAGTTCTGTCGACATTTAAAACTATTATTTTCATATATATATAGACAGAACCGTAATACCATGCCAACATAGTCAAATACTTCATTGTCAAATTGCTTAACTTTGTGCTCACCAAAAATTTCTTTTTATTCAATGGTAATTTCCATCATCAGCCCAGAGGAACAGCAATGGGATGTATGTGTGCACAGATCTATGCTAATCTGCTCCTGAGCAGGTGGGAGGCCACTATTGTTTTTTGAGATGAGGGAGTTCCTGGTGTGTTTTGCCTCTGATAAAAATTTGAATAAAAAAATGATCAAAGCAATAGCAGTTCCCCAAAATGGTAGAACTAAAAAGTACACCCGGCCCTGCAAAAAAAAGACGCCCTATAGATCCCCATACATGGAAGTATATAAAAGTTAGGCTGAGTGCGGAGGCCGACTCTGTTTCCGGACTAAAAAACGGATAGCCGCAACTGGATGCTGGTGCACTCTGCTCCGGCTTAGGCATAAGAACGGACCTTATCTGCAGGAGCGAGTGTCTTCGGGCGTATTCGCGAGGAGAATCGGCCTGAAAAATGAACATGTCCGTTCTTTTTTCCGGACGCCAGAACAAACTGCTCCTGTAAAAAAGACCTGACCAACTCCCATTGAAATGGGAGCCATCTTTTTGGTCAGGATTTTGAGGCGGATACGACCTCAAAATCCTGACCAAAATAAGCCATGTGAGCCTTATAGAAGTCAGAATATGGCGACTTTTAGAGAAAAAAAAATGGCACAGTTGTGGATTTTTGTTAAGGGGTTAAGATGTGAATAAAACCATATTCATTTGGTATCTCCAGAATTGTACCAATAAATAGAATACAGATGACATGTCATTTTGGCTGCACAATGAATGCCGTAAAAACGAATCCTGTAAGAAAATCACACAAATGCACTTTTTCTTCAAATCCACCCCATTCTGAATTATTTTCCAGCTTCCCAGTACATTGTACAAAATAAATAATGGTAGCATCATGAAGAAAAATTTGTCCTGCAAACATTAAGACCTCATATGGCTCTGAAAGTGGAGAAATTCAAGTCAATGAGGGTTAGATTGGTTCATAGTCACTTTACACATAACTGCAGGATGCAAGTCTTAATTTAAATTTGAGTGGGTCATGGAATATGTGGGCAAAAAGAGAAAGGAATTTAGGAGACACATAGGGAACCATTTGGGTAACATTGCATGTGAATGGGACACCTCTTAGATGATTTGCATCAGCAGTATGTATTGGTATGCCCCTCAATATATGATCAATGGTGTTATGTCTTAAATAAATATGAATATCCTTCCATCTTTTCTATGAACTAGTTTTGTTATAAAATTCCATTAGAGGGGGGCGTGGCTAGCCGGCAAGGAGAGAGGACGCGTCTGCTGGAGCTCCCGGCATCTGCGACCTTCTCCCTTCGGCATCCGAATTTTACTCACCTGAATCAGGTCGGTGACACCCGGCGGAATACCCTCGGACCCTGGCGGAACGTCTTGGGCGGTTTTCTCCTGCTCCCCCGGGGACCTGGTGGCTTCGGAGGCTTTGCGGCCTACTCAGCGGACTACTCACCGGTCTGTCCTGCTGCGCCTTCTCTGCTTCCGGCTCCTTCCTGTTGACCGCGGCGGCTGGCTCCCGTCCTGCTTCTCTGGATTACTGCCGCGGCTGATGTGTGGACGTGAGCGGTGTTTCTCCTGGCCCCGGACACGCTGCCTCCAGCGTCCTGCGTCTGCTCCTGGCCTGTGGGGAGCCTGTGGTACGTCCTGTATGCTCCTGCATTGGGCCTGGCGGTAACGGCGGCCATTTTGTGACGCACTCGTACTCTACAGCTTCGGGGGGGGGGTGAGAGAGTGTTGAGCCCCTACACTACCATCAGGGGGGCTCCTCTCTCCCCCTGGACTTTATTGGACATTGACTGGACATTGTCTCCTGCCCCCCTGTTTGAGTGCTTTTATTTTGAGTGAGTGCTGAGCCCCTACACCACCATCAGGGGGGGCTCCTCACCTTCCACCTGGACTGGACTTTCTATATTACTTGGCCTGCTCCCTGCCTATTCTGGTTGAGCCCTTTGTGAGTGCAGAGCCCCTACTCCACCACCAGGGGGGGCTCCTCACATTGGGCTCCCGTGGAATTGCAATTGCCTGGGTGTCCCTACTGCGGGCCACTTGTTTTGCCATGCTCGACTAAATCGTTCACAGTGTCACCACTAGCGGCTCTCAGCTGATTGTTAGGCTTCTTGTTATATGGCCCTCACAGCCCTGCTGGAATTTGTTGCTGTCTGACCTCCTGCACTGCTCCACGAACTTTGTTCCTGCCGCATAGAGCTACCCTCCTGCAATACTAGCTTCAGTTGCATTTCTGGCCTTCCCTGCTGCTTCTATTACGCCTCGGAAGAAACCGCCCTCCTCCAAAGCACCTAGGAAACTCTCTGATTTCTTCTCGAGCACCATGTCGCACTCTTTGCCTTCCTCGCCAACGGGTTCCCGCTCCCCAGCGAAGTCACCTCCACGGTCTGAATTGGTGGACTCTTTACCTACAGAGGGCTCTCTATCGGCTGTTTGTCCTCCCCTGCTGATTGATGGCGGTAAGAGAAGCTTTGTTGCATCTCCTCGGGGTTCTCCATCTGGTAAGGAGCCGCTGTGTAAACGGGTAGCTGATGTCCTATCTGCCTCTGATACTCCCTCTGATTTTGTTCATTCGGACATTTCTGATTTCCCGGCTTCCTCAGACCCTGTAACGTGTGATACATTGAAGGGGATGCTTGTTCTGCTACAGGCGGGGATTAACAAGACTGTCTCCTCTGCGGTGGGCAAATTGCGACAGGATATCGATGCTTTGGGAGAGCGGACTGACCATCTCGAAAATAAAATGGAAGAATTTTCATCTGCCCATAATGAACTGGTTGACGCTCATAACACCCTGGAAGCGGAGGTCAGATGGCTCAAAATTAAGGCTGCTGACGCTGAGGATCGGTCTAGACGCAATAACATCAAGATCCGTGGGGTCCCTGAGGATGTGGCAGCAGAGGACTTAGTGGCCTATGTCCAGCGTCTCTTTAAGAAAATTCTCCCGCGTCTCACTGAACTGGAGCTCACCCTCGATCGGACCCATCGTATTCCAAAAGCGAACTCTGCTCCTGTGGATGTCCCGAGAGATGTGCTAACGAGGGTCCATTTCTATCAAGTTAAAGACTCGATTCTTGCGGAAGCCAGACAATGTGGTACCTTGCCAGCTCCATTTGCATCCATTTCCTTGTTCCCCGATTTATCCGCAGCTACTATGCAGGCTAGGCGTGAATTGGCTCCCATTACCAGGATCCTTAGAGACCGGGGCATACGGTATCGTTGGGGCTTTCCTACCAAATTGCTGATTCCCCGCAATGGGGTTTTCCATTCTGTCCCTGATGTGGAGGCGGGCATGTCCCTCCTCCGTAAATGGAAGATTGCCCCTGCTGACTCCCTCTCTTCTGCTCCCGAGTCCTCAGTGCGGCCTTCCCATCTTACTAAGGAATGGACTGTGGTGGGCGGTCGTAAGTGAAACCTTTATCCGCTTCGGCGGACTGATTCGCCTTGCCTAATGTTGATATGACTTTAATGTTTGATTTAGGTGACCTGTGTGCCTTTCTAATACTCACCCTCACTGAGTGTTACTGACCTGTTTTTCTCCCCCCCCCCCCCAACTGATTACTTTTGGTTATTCGGTGTTTTTTGACACTATGCTATTTTGTTTGCATTCTTTGTTTTTGTTTCATACCTGGAATTCTGTATGGTTTTTATGCCTGTTCATACACACTTTATGCATCCTTGTCTTTTGGTATAGCCACCTGGGTTCTTCGTCATTTTTCCTTAGTCTGTTATTATGGTACTCCGTATATCTTCACTTAATGTTAGGGGTCTGAACAGCCCCTGTAAACGGAACTCTGTCTGGAGAGAGGCCCGTCGCCTCCGCTGCGATGTGCTCTTTCTCCAGGAGACTCATTTTTGTGCTGGTAAAAGTCCTAAGTTCTCTAATCCCTCCTTCCCTCATATATATCAGGCTTCATGCAATGCTAAGCGTAAGGGGGTTCTTATTGCTGTGCGGGACTCGGTAGCCTTTTCCCTTGAATCCACTTTAGTTGACCCCGGGGGTCGGTTTCTGGGGCTTAATTGCCTTATTAATAATGTTAAGTATACTTTGGTGACTGTTTATCTCCCGAATCGTTCCCAGGCGCAATATTGGAAATCTGTGCTTTCCAAGATCCGAACTTTTGCTACTGGTATGTTGATCATTGGCGGGGACTTTAATTGTTTGGTAGATAATTCTCTAGACTCTTCTAACCCCAAGAGGCGCTCCCCTATATTATCCTCCTCTTTGATTGACCAGGGCCTTTATGACGTTTGGCGTTGTCAACATGGCGGGGAACGAGATTATAGTTATTTCTCCTCTTCGTCCTCCTCTTATTCCCGTATTGACATTTTTCTTACTGACAAAATTGGGCTGATGCAGACAGAATCTACGGATATTGGGCTGATCACCTGGACTGATCATGCTCCAGTGTCCCTCTCTCTACATGAGAAGTTCTCCACTGCCATGCCTACCCAGTGGCGATTGAATGAGTAGATCACCCTTCCTAGATCACCCTTCCTATGGTGAGCACCTTCGTGAGGCCCTGAGGGAATATTTTTCCCTTAACTCTCCCTCCATGTCTGACCCTCATGTGCTCTGGAATGCCCATAAGGCATATATGCGAGGGATACTCATTCAGGCATGCGCTAGAGCTAAAAAAGAAAGATCTAAGGACATAGATGCTGCTCTTCGCTCCCTATCCTCCCTCTCTGCAATTAATAAACTTAACCCCACTCCCTCTGTCTCTGCGGAGATTAGGCAATGTCAACTCCGATTGCAGGGTCTTCTGGCTTGCCAACAGGATTTAGCTTTTAAGCGTTTTCAATGTCAGGCCTATGTGCATAATAGTAGAGCTAGCGCCTTTTTAGCCAAAAAAATCAAACAGTCACGCCCCAAAACTCGTATTGCTCACCTTGTAGATGATTCGGGTACTAAAGTAATTGACCCCCGTCTTATTGCAGAGCAGTTTCGCTTATATTACAAGTCACTATATAATCTTAGGGACTACCCCGCCTTTCCCCTGCGCAGTCTGCCTCCCTGGCCTCGCCTATTACACTGGTTGAGGTTACGGAGGCTATAGCCTCACTGAAACCGCTAAAATCTCCTGGCCCTGATGGCTTCTCAGGGATTTACTACAAGAAATACGCTGATATTTTATCCCCTTATCTTTTGGCTGTGTTTAGGAGGGCGGCGGAGGAGCAATGCTTCCCGGAAGAAATGTTGTCGGCTACTATAGTGACCATCCCTAAACCCGGCAAATCTCCCACTGTCCCAGCTAATATTCGACCTATTTCCCTTCTAAACACAGATATTAAATTGTACGCTAAAATTCTGGCTGAGCGGTTGCTCCTCCTTCTCCCCCAGTTGGTTAGTCCTGGCCAGGTGGGTTTTGTATACGGTAGGCAGGCTCCGGACGGCACACGGAGGTTTATAGACCTCATTCAAAAAGCCGAAAAAGATGGTACGCCTTCTTTGCTTCTGGCTCTGGATGCTGAGAAGGCTTTTGATAGGGTCCACTGGGGATACTTAGACTGCCTTTTGGATAGGTTTGGTATGGGGCCAGTTTTTAAATCTGCTATTTTGGCTCTGTACTCCCACCCGTCCGCTCGTGTGCTCTCATCAGGTTTTTTGTCTGAGCCCTTTTGGATTTCGAATGGTACCCGCCAGGGTTGTCCTCTCTCCCCTTTTATTTTTGCGCTAGTGATGGAGCCCCTGGCGGAGTCCGTTCGGTCGGCGGAAAATATTGAGGGTATTACTGTGGGCCGCCAACAGCACAAAATTGGCCTATACGCTGACGATGTCATACTGGCCCTGACCTCCCCTGGTCCCTCCTTGAGTGCTGCTACGGAGGTCCTAGAGGGATTTGGTAGAGTTTCGTACTATAAGGTAAATTCCTCCAAATCTCAAATCCTGCCTGTTCTTATTTCTCCCTCGTTGAGACGGGACCTTAGTGTTCGATTCCCCTACCAATGGAATGATTCCCGTATAGCTTACCTTGGCATCTCTCTGACGGCCCCTAGTTCGGATCTGTTCTCTGCCAATTATATCCCCCTCCTGACCAAAATTACTTCTCTACTTGCCTCCTTCTCGCAGCCGATGTTGTCTTGGGCTAGCAGAATCGCCATTATCAAAATGATGGTGTTACCACTAATTTTGTATGTGTTTCGTACAGTTGCCATCCCCCTCCCTGACTCATATTTTACTAAGCTTCAGTCTATTCTGTCCAATTATATATGGGAGGGTAAGAGGTCCAGGGTCCGACTTAAGGTGATGACACGCCCTTGGTCCCATGGGGGTGCTGGTGTCCCAGATGTTAGAAAATATTATATGGAGTCTATCCTTGATCAACTTAAGGTTGGGTGGGATGAGACTTCTAAATGGCGTTGGGCTGAAATTGAGGAAAGCCTTCTAGATGCCCCACTTTTGAGTATTTTACATCCTAAGGATTTGGGCCCCCCCATCACTTCCCCTCCCTTGCTGAGTATTAGGGCCTCAGTGTCTGCTTGGAGATACTTCTTATCATATACCTCTAGGGAAGACCTGGTCCCTTTGTCGAAGCTACCTCTGTTGTATCTGACCTCTTTTCTCCCCCAGCTCCGGCTCCGTGGATGGGTCTCTAGGGGTCTCTATAAAGTGACCCATCTGTACTCTGATGATGGGTTTAAGTCGTTCTCCATGTTACAAGAAGAGTTTCAGCTCCCTAGATCAGACTTCTTTAAATATTTACAGTTGCGTCACTTTCTTAATTCCTACGAGCCTTCTAGATTGACCTTTCCCAGACTAGCTTTAAAGCTGTGGAATAGGTCCTCGCCTGTTAGAGGTGGGTTATCTGTGTTTTATGGCTTTTTCTCTGTCCCTCCGGAGCAGGTCAAGCCTCTTCACCTGCTCCGTTGGGAAACGGATCTTGCCAGAACCATCCCTCTGTCTGACTGGTATATGGCAGCTGGGTTTGTTAAGCGTGTTTCTAGGGGGGCGTCTCATTGGGAAACGGCTTTGAAAATTATGCTGAGGTGGTATAGGACTCCGACCCAACTGGCGCATATTGATCCTTCTTGCTCCAGACTCTGTTGGAGAGGATGTGGCCAAGTAGGTTCCTTCTTGCATTTGTGGTGGGATTGCCCTCCGGTTCGTGCCTTCTGGATAGCGGTATTCCACTTCATGTCCAATATAGCCGGTTTTGATATCAGTCCTTCCCCTGGTCTCGCCCTATGCTTCTTATATGTTGGTAGTTTTCCCGCAGAGTCGCAGGTCGTTCTGGGTCAGATCGTGCTCGCAGCTCGGGCCATGATCGCTCGTCAGTGGAAGTCTGCTCTTTGCTTGACCGTAGCTGAATTATTCCACCATGTGAACTTGGCATGCACCTTGGAACGTCTGTTGTCCAATAAGAATCATACTTATGCCAAGTTTCGATCCCAGTGGTCCCTCTGGATTTCGTATGTGGAGTCTCATAAGGGAGTTCCTTCTCCTCGGCCTCAGGTTGCTCCCGTGGGGACCCCTTGATCACTATCTACTTATTGTGTTGTTATCCCAGGTGGCTTTATTTTCTTTTCCTTTTTGGATGTACCATGTGTGTTTCTGTTTTTTGTCTATTTCAGTATTGTATTCAGGTATGTGGTTATGTTGTTCATGTTATTGTTTGGTCTTCTCGTTCTCTTCTGTCTCTATCCTATCTCTTCTACTTTTTCTCTTCCCTTTTCCCTTCTTGTACCTCTCTGGTTGTGTTCCCCTCTCCATCCTTTCATTTCCGTCTCGTGGAATTGGTGTCTTTGTAGTGTTTGTATATCTGGTTCTTTGGTCTTTGTTTATTTGGTCATGTTTGTGTCACCCATGTATTTGGGTTGCAGCCCGAAGTTCCATCTTGTAACTCCTGTTTTACTGATTGGACCCATGCCGATTCTTCTTATGTTTGTAACTGTTTTTCTATTATATTGTAAAAGTTTTCTTCTATTCAATAAAAATCATATTTAAAATATAAAATTCCGTTAGATACACATATGGGGTGATAAGTGGTATATTGACAGAGGAGTTATCACAGCATCTTTGCTGCATTCTCAGTGCAGCTGTGATTGCAGCCCTTTAATCCCTTCCCAATATCGCCGTACTAGCACAGCGTATGTCGGGTGTATAAATATGGCGGCTGCTTGTGAGCCATAGCCGCCGGGTGTCTACTACTCTACACTGACTGTGGGCATTAACCCCTCTGATGTCTTGTTCAAAGCTGACTGAGGCGCCATTTTCACGACAATCGCTGGCACCTGGAGCAAGCTACGGGTCTGGGATCCCGTTACCATGACAGCGGGGAGCCTTGTGAAGGCTACGAGTCTGTCAATCAATGGATTCTATTGCAGGCTACTCTATGTAGCTTGCAATAGAATTGCTGTTATTTTGCAATGCATTGATCAGACCCCCTGGGGTTCAAGACCCCTATGGACTCTAATAAATGCATAAACTTTTTTAAAAATAAAAAAAATATATAAAAAATATTTTAAAAAAATAACCCACTTTCCCTAGAATACATATAAAAGTACTTAAATACTGTGAAACATATATTTATGTCCAAAAACAAATCTATTAAAATATTTTTCCTGTACATGCTGCAGCGGGAAAAAAAATCAAAAGTGCAAAACTGCCGTTTTTTCACAGTTTTGCCTCTGATAAAAATTTGAATAAAAGGTGATCAAAGCAATATTAATTTCCAAAAATAATATAACTTAAAACTACACCTGGTCCCACAAAAAAGACCCTCTATACATCCCTGTACATAGAAGTATAAAAAAAGTTACAGGTGATAGAATATGGCGACTTTTAGGAAAAAAAAGTATTCAGCACAGTTTTGGATTTTTGTTAAATTTGGTATCCCAAGAATTGTACCGAAACATAGAATACAGATGACATGTCATTTTGGCTGCACAGTGAAAGCTGTAAAAATGAAGCTAGTAAGAAAGTTGTACAAATGTACTTTTTCTTCACATCCACCCCATTCAGATTTTTTTTTTTCTAGCTCGCCTGTACGTTGCACAGAATAATTAATGGTAGCATCAACAATTTGTCCCACAAAAATTAAGACCTGATATGGCTCAGAGCAGAAAAATAAAAAAGGTAGGGGGTTTGAAAGGGGAGGGGGGAGTCATAACGAAAAACAAAAATCGAAAAATGCCTGCGGCGGGATGGGATTAATATAGAGTTGTTGACTGAACATAGAAATGGGTTGGAAAGGCATTTGCCTACCAATAAACTGGGTGAAAGCTGTATTGTAGGCTCAGTTACCACGTCATTGGCGACACACAGTAGATCCTGCCTTCTCAGTGAAACAATAAGATGGCTTTTAAGTTGCAGTGTGGAGGTGAATATCACCGCTATGAGAAGGCTACCCTCTTTCACCATTGTAGGCTGGAGTTCCTTGTTTGGGTTATGACTGATCTAATTCAACCCCAACAGTACGTACACTTGATGCTATTTTTATGCTTTAAGTTCAAATGGTAGTAGTGGGGCTTCTGTATCCATGATATTTGACCCAATTTGTACTGTACCTTATTTTTTAGATCCCCTGAGGAATACCCTGTTTATCTTGGTTGAAACGTGTTGGAAGGAGTGAGGTCAGTGTAAATACGATGATGTAGGGCGAGAACTGAGAACTGCCGTTGTTAGGGCAGGACTTATATTTACATTCCCTGTGGACCATAGGAAGAGTGTGAGGGTTAGCTTTGTGGCCTCAACTTCTCATCCAGTGAGAGATCTGAGTAATTCGATCCTGTTTGGTCCATCCTTGTTATTCAAGTATGCCAGTAAGACCTTTACAACTTTCTAGTTGACACTGTGAAACATTTGGTGATACTGGTAATAACTTGGACTGTGTGGGCGTAGCTAAGGAAGCAGAGGCCCATGTTTGATTTTTGGCTTTCATTGCCCTAGTGAGTCTGATGGGCTTATAGTTAAAATGGCTAAACATAGTTTGGTGATTGCAAGTTGAGTTATCAAGGCCCAGAAAACTAAGCATAAAAGTGACTAGTAGGTGAATGTTAACCATTTCGGGACCACCCATTGGGTTTTTACATCCAGAAGGTGGTTGCCTTGTTCTGCAAGGAATAAATAGTATATCCAAGTAGATTTCAGCAGCTGCACAAAATCGTGCAGTTGCTGAAATGGGGAGTCAGCTGTAACTTCAGCTGGAGCTCATATAGAGAAGACAGGGAAGGTTTATTACAGTGCTCAATGACACTGTGTATACACTGCTATGGGCGCCACCATGATGCATGTGCCCTCTGAACTGTCGGTCAAGTGATTCACTGGGATCAGCGTGTGATAGAGCTGCTGGGTTCTGCAGGACCCAGATCAGCTCTATAGAATGAGCAGGAGGCTGTATTCCTGCTGTAACTGCTAAATCTACCATCACCAGTTACAGGGGAAATCTGCCTCCCCCCAAAAAAAAACTGTGATCAGATGTCCCCTAAGGTCTATTATGACTTTATGGGGACACAATGCGGAAAAATAAATAAATAATAGAAAAGTAAAAATTTATTTAAAAAATAATAATAATAATAATAATAATAATAATAATAATAATAATAATATGTCAATAAAACACCCTTATTAAAGGTTCTAGCCCCACTCCCAATGACACTAGACAAAATAACAATTACCGTAATGGAGAGTAAAAACTATTTTTAAAAGTTTTTCAGTAGCACTTTGTGTTATTAAATAAAAAATAAATGTGAAAACAAACATGTTTTTCCTCCTCTTTTTTATATTTTCCCAGATATAAAAAAAAATTAAAACACATACAATACAAAAATATAAATAAATATAAAGCCCTATGTGTCACCAAAAAAGACGCAGAAATTATTTGAATAACGCAAATGATAAAAAATGTTACAGCCTCAAAACCGCACATACAAAAAAAAACCGAAAATGTGTCTGGTCCTGACCACAAATACTGAAGTGGTTAACATAAAAAAATCCCCTGCTGCTCTGGTCCAGAGGTTTCCAGGGTTCCTTGTGAGCTCTGTTTCCTAATGTTTCCTGACACCACATGAAACATTCTGAGATGCACATCCAGGCAATCGCTGGATAAAAACAATGACCTGCCGTAGCCAGTCATTGCAAAGTGTTTCCTTGATAATGCTACATTAGGGCCCGTGCAAGGAGTTAACGTGAGTGTATTTTTGCATCTCACACATGTATAGAATACACTTGTAAAAATAACACTCCCATTGACTACAATGAAATCTTTTACACGTGTAAAAAACGCGCCAAAAAATGCATTGCATTTAATTTAAAAACTGCTGGTGAAAGGCTCAACTCACACCAAGGGGCACAAAATCTAAAAACTGTTGGTGCAAGTCTGAAATCACACCAAGGGGCACAATTTAAAAACTGCTGTTGCAAAGGCTCCACTCACACCAAGGGGCATCAAATTTAAAAACTGCTGGTGCAAGGCTCAACTCACCTCAAGGGCCTAAGGGCTCTGAGAGGACTTACTATAAAACTCCAGTCCTTAAAAATTCCAAAATTATTTTTGAAGAAAAACTTTTCTACATGCCAATCTTCAGCAACTCTCAATAAATCAAATACAAATCTATTGTTATTCTAACTATAATCTATTCATATTCTATTCTACGTGTAGCTGTGATCTACCGCCCACCTGGCTCACCCTACCAATTTTTGGACCACTTTGCTTCTTGGCTTCCCCACTTTTTATCCAGTGACATTCCTACCCTCATCATGGGTGACTTTAACATCCCTATTGCCCCCCCTCACTCCCCGGCTGCCTCACAGTTTCTCTCATTAACCACTTCTCTTGGTCTCTCACAATGTTCTTCTTCCACCACACATATAGACGGTAACACGATTGATCTAGTCTTCCATCGACTCCTCACAGTCTCAAAATTTTCTAACTCTTCTCTGCCGCTTTCTGACCACAATCTTCTATCTCTCACCATCAGTGCTCTCTCCCCTTCACAAGACGCCCCTACCCATCACACATATAGGAACTTGCGTGCTATTGACACCCAGCACCTCTCAGATACTCTACAGTCCTCCCTGTCCCCCATCTCTTCAATCTCCTGTCCCAATCTGGCCACCAGTCACTATAATGAAACCCTCAAAAATGCATTGGATGAGGTTGCTCCCCCCTCCACTCATAAAGTCCCACATAGGAGGCAGCAGCCCTGGCACACGCCACAGACACGATTTCTTCAGCGCTGCTCTAGGTGTGCCGAACGTCTCTGGAGAAAATCACGCTCACCTGCAGATTTCCTCCACTTCAAGTTTATGCTTAAAACATATAGCTCTGCCCTTTACCTCGCCAAACAAGACTATTTCACCACCCTCATCTGTTCTCTCTCCAGCAACCCTAAAAGGCTTTTTGAAACCTTTCACTCCTTACTCACACCCAAGGTGCAGACGCCATTCACAGACCTTAGTGCTGATGACCTGGCCATGTATTTCCATGATAAAATTGATAAGATCCGTCAGGAAATTACTGCCCAAGCCGCAGGTGGCATTGACTCCCACACCTACGATAGTACTGATCCCCTCACCAGCCGCACTTTAGACTGTCCATTCTCATCTTTTGAACCTGTCACAGAAGAGGAAGTTTCCCAGCTACTTTCTTCATCTCGCCCCACAACCTGCAGTAGTGACCCCTTCCCCTCACACCTTCTCCAATCTCTGTCCCCTGCTGTCACTACTTACCTTACTAAAATATTTAACCTCTCTCTCTCTTCTGGAATCTTCCCATCCTCCTTCAAGCATGCTGTTATAATCCTGCTACTGAAAAAACCCTCCCTGGACCCATCCTGTGCTGCTAACTATCGACCCGTCTCTAACCTCCCCTTCATCTCTAAACTTTTGGAACGCCTGGTTTATTCTCGGTTAATCCGTTATCTCTCTGCTAACTCTCTGCTTGACCCCTTACAATCTGGTTTCCGCGCTCTGCACTCTACTGAAACAGCTCTCACAAAAGTCTCTAATGATCTACTAAAGGCTAAATCCAATAGTGACTTCTCTCTTCTTATTCTTCTGGACCTCTCTGCAGCTTTTGACACTGCTGACCATCAACTTCTCCTCACTATGCTCCGCTCAGTCGGCCTCAATGACACTGCGCTCTCCTGGTTCTCCTCTTATCTCTCAGAGCGCACTTTCAGTGTATCATTTGCGGGCTCTGTTTCCTCCCCTCTTTCCCTTGCTGTTGGGGTTCCTCAGGGCTCGGTCCTCGGCCCCCTGCTCTTTTCTCTCTACACAGCCCCCATTGGACAAACCATCGCCAGATTTGGCTTCAGGTACCATCTTTATGCTGATGACACCCAATTATACACATCTTCCCGTGACATCACCCCTGCACTCATACAGAACACCAGTGACTGTCTCTCTGCTGTCTCTAATATCATGTCCTCGCTCTATCTGAAACTAAATCTCTATAAGACTGAACTACTACTGTTTCCACCATCTAACAGATCTGTCCCTGATATATCCATTGCAGTCTCAGGCCTTACTATAACTCTTAGGCAGCAAGCCCGCTGCCTTGGGGTCATATTTGACGCAGACCTTTCCTTCACCCCTCATATTGAATCACTTGCACGTTCATGTCACCTCCACCTCAAAAACATCTCCAGAATACGCCCTTTCCTTACCAGAGATACACTAAAGACACTTATTGTCTCTCTGATTCATTCTCGCCTTGACTACTGTAACTCCTTACTAATCGGTCTTCCCCTCACTAAACTCTCTCCTCTACAATCTATTCTGAATGCAGCAGCCAGGCTCATCTATCAGGCTAGACGCTACAGCGATGCCTCCGGTCTGTGCCAGTCACTACATTGGCTGCCTATTCATTATAGAATAAAATATAAAGTTATTACTCTCATCCACAAGGCTCTCCATAATGCCGCACCTCCCTACATTTCTTCCCTCATCTCTGTCTACCGCCCAACCCGTGCTCTCCGCTCACTCAATGACCTAACACTTACATCCTCTATTATCAGAACCTCCCATGCTTGTATACAAGACTTCTCCCGAGCTGCACCACTTCTCTGGAATGCTCTACCCCGGACAATAAGATTAACTCCCAACTTCTACAGTTTCAAACGCAAACTAAAGACGCATCTTTTCAGACAAGCCTATCACAATTCCTAATGCACAAAATTGTCTGAACACTGTATAAGCAATGCCGCCCCTGCTACCTCTTGTGTCACCCCCTCTACCTCATAGATTGTAAGCTCTTTTGAGCAGGGCCCTCAGTCCCATTGTGTGAAATGACGTTCTTTGTTATGTATGTCTGTATCTGAACCCTATAAATTGTACAGCGCTGCGGAATATGTTGGCGCTATATAAATAAAATGTATTATTATTATATTATTATAATCTAACATACTATGAGAAAACAAAACTACAGTAAATCGTTGACCAGTTTTCATTTTTCAAAAGTTGTGACAAGATAGGTAGCAGAAGTCAAACTTGAACTCAAAAGAAAACATACATATGCAGGTTCAATTATGATGTTACAAGTAGAAAAGTCGCTCAGCAAGTGACAGATGTGGCTCTATGTGTACACCAGGGGTGCTCACACTTTTTCAGCGTGTGAGCTACTTTGTTAGCTGACCAAGGCAAAAGATCTACTAGTGCGGGGCCGGGGCGGGCTTATTGGCGGGACCGGGCGGGCTGGGGCATTTCTGTGGGTGGGGCCATGCATGTGGGCAGGGCCGAACGGATCGTGAGAGCAGGAGACGGCGTTCTGTGGCCGCCCAGGGATCCCCGGTGTCTGTTCACAGCGCAGGCTGAGAGTTATCTCTGGACACTGGCAGGCTGGGGCTGCGGCAGCCAGCCAGTGTCAGGAGATGACTCTCAGCCTGCACTGTGAGCAAGCAGACACCTGGGATCCCTGCATCCCGCGATCGACCCATACTTCCTTTGCGATCTACCAGTAGATCGC
This sequence comes from Leptodactylus fuscus, assembly GCF_031893055.1. NCBI lineage: Eukaryota > Metazoa > Chordata > Amphibia > Anura > Leptodactylidae > Leptodactylus > Leptodactylus fuscus. The sequence goes on along the minus strand of NC_134269.1, from coordinate 181,530,545 downwards.
GATCGATGTATTGGGCACCCCTGGAGTACACTCTGTCCCACCAAAAAGGCTAACTTTAAGGTCCACAGGTCTAACTTCGACACCCAATATATGTAGGGTGCAGAGGGATCAGAGAGGACAGGTCTGTAGCTGGCCAGGTACTCACGGAACATGAGCCTATACTTTTCAATCCTGGTGACACTAGGCCCCTCAGTGGTGGTAGTTTGGCCACGGGGTGCCATTAACGTGTCCCACACCTTGGAGAGTGTTCCCCTGGTAGGTGTGGACTGGATGGCAGTTGTTATCCTCTTGGAGGAACTCTCCTCTCATCTCTCCCCCTCATCGAGGGTTGATGCAAACATTTCCATCATATGCTGCACCAGTTGCTTGTGGAATGAAAGATGAGATGTTATTTTTTTTTACCGGGGCTCAAGGATTGGAAAAATTCTGTATTGGTTCCTCTCCATGACATGTACAATGCATTTATCACTGGAAAAGCAGCCCAATATGAAGTCAGCCATGTGTTCCAATGTGTTACTTGATGGCATGATTAAGCTGCCCCCACCGGAAGGGTCACTCTCAATTTCCTCCTCCCCTTCGCTCCATCTTCGCTGAAGCAATGGGATGCACTGAACTTCCTAGCTATCAACGTGTATGAGAATGACATCATTTGCCACCTCATACTCCTCCTCTTCCTTCGTCAATCAACACTGAGAAGCTGACAGGAGTTTGCTCTGAGTATCTAGCTGTGATGGGTCTGCTTATCCGAGACTCCTCAGCATGCAATGAGTTATCCCTAATTGCAATGAGGGATTCTCACATCACACAGAGGAGCGGGATGGTTACGCTCACTAGTGCGTCGTCACAGCTGACCCTCTTGGTGGACTCCTCAAAGACGCGTAGTATCTCACATAAGTCTGCCATCCATGGACACTCATGGTGTAGAAACTGAGGGAGCTGACTTTGAGGAACCCTTGGGTTTTGGAGATGGTACTCCATCAAAGGTCTCTGATGCTCACACACCCTGCTCAACATATGGTATGTTGAGTTCCAGCGTGTGGTGACGTCGCACAACAGCCGGTGTTCAGGCAGATGTACAGTCCCTGACAAAAGTTATGTCGCTTATCCATGTTGTGGAATCAAAAGTTTATAACCTGACTTTAAATTCATCTTTTGGTTTAAAAAATGACTCATATGAAAGCTGAAACCCTTCCAAATGTGTTTTTAATTAAGAAAATAAATTGGCTTCAATGGCGAAATATTGATCATTTAATGAACACAGAAAGGTCAAATTTTGGCAAGACAAAAGTTTTTTTTCGCCTTGTCATGTGATGCCCCCAATCCTAGTGTACAGCCTCGCCGGTGCTCACTAATTGATCGGTTAATTAGTGGATGTGTATAAGAAGAACTCCAGCACCCCAAACCTTCACTTGAACTGCAACTTCACCTCTGACAACATGCCAAAAATCAACCCTGCAACCAAAGCCTTGATTATCAAGAAGCTGAAGACCAGATCCACTGCAGAGGTGGCTGGCACCTTTAACGTGTCTCAGCGTCAAGTACAATGAATTAAAAAATTTTTTATAACAGACTGGAGATATTTTTGACAAGCCCAGGTCCAGCAGACCCCGCAAGACAACTGCTCAGGAGGAATGTTTGTTGGTTAGAAAATCAAAACCAGCCCCTCTTCCACTGCAGCAGAGCTCCAACAGGCCTGGTCACCTCAATTCCCTGTGTCAACTAGAACAGTTTGTAGGATTCTGCCTCGAAATGTCCTCCATGGTCGAATTACAGCCCATAAGCCAACACTAAACATAAGGCAATTAAAGGCCCACAGCCTACTAAACGGACGGACGCTGGAAAAGTGGCAGCAGTTGGATTTCTCAGATGAATCTTCAGTTGAATTACAACACAGCCATCACAAATACTGCAGGAGACCTACTGGAGCCCGTATGGATCCAAGATACCACCACTAAACTTAACTGTTTTCTGGGTGTAAGATCATGGTATTGAGTTACATTCAGTATGGGGGTATGCAAAACATTTGCAAGGTGGAAGGCAATATCAATAGCCTAAAATATCAACAAGTATTAGCTTCCTCTTACACTCCCAATCATAAAAGTGCTCCATCTCCTACATCCATCTCTACATTAAAGGGATTCTACCATTAAACTACCTTTTTTTTCTAATGAACACGTCGGAATAGCCTTAAGAAAGGCTATTTGTCTCCTACCTTTAGACGTGGTCTCCGCCGTGCCGTTCCGTAGAAATACCGGTTTTAACCGGTATGCAAATGAGCTCTCCGCAGCAATGAGGGCGGGCCCCAGCGCTGAAACACCAATGAGCACTGGGGCCCGCCCTCATTGCTGCGGAGAGCTCATTTGCATACCGGTTAAAATTGGTATTTCTACAGAACGGCGCGACGGAGACTAATTCTAAAGGTAGGAGATGAATAGCCTTTCTTAAGGCTATTTCGACGTGTTCATTAGAAAAAAAAGTAGTTTAATGGTAGAATCCCTTTAAAGTCCCTCAAGGCAAAAAAGATGAAGGTGCTCCAGCACTGGCCAGCCTAGTCACCAGACGTGAACATCATTGAGCATGTTTGGGGTACGATGAAAGAGGAAGCTTGGCAGACAACTCTGGGAGGCATGTTAGACTGCATTCTCTGCTATCACTGATGACTTCATCAACAAATTGTATGAATCATTGTTGAAAAGCATGGATGCCGTCCTTCAAGTTCATGGAAGTCACACATGAATGAGTAAAGGAATGAATGGATTATGTGCTAGGTATTCATTCTGTTTACATATCTTTTTCTGAAGCTGGATTAACCCACTTATCACAGCCTCTTATATAGCTCTTATTTTACAGCTCTCAGGTTACTCACTTAATTCTGCCACTACCATTGTGTTGCTATTGATCTCATTGGTTGCTTACACAAGGATTAGTGTAGTAAAAAGCTGTATTAGGCAAAGGCCCTCACAGTGAAACGGAGCTGAAAGACATGGGGGAAAAACACAGTGAATACGCATCTCATTTTTTTTCACAGCAGTTTTTGCTGCATTTTCTCTGTATTATTTCTTCCCCTATTACATTTACTGTATATCTCAAGATTACACATCTACAATTAGCTTGAATTAAATGCAACTTTTTTTTTTTTTTACAGCTTTTATTTCTGCAATGTGTGGATGAGATTAAATGAAATCTCTTTCACTATGCTGGTACTATAAAATGCAGCTTTTTTTTTTTTTCCAGTGTGTTTCTGAAACAGCTAAAACGCTGTGTTTCCACAACATCAACATCAACACAATCAACCCTAAGGGGTTTGCTCACACTTGCGCTCGGTGTCCAGTGTATGCATTCTGCCTTGGCAAAAATGGACAGGGGACGGAAACCCGCCGGTCAGCTTTAAAACTCAAAAACTTAAAACCATAGACAATATCCAGCAAAGTGGTGAATCCATAAAACTTAGCTTTTATTTCGTCAAACTGACATCATAAAATTCACAAAAAGCACATGTGATGTTTAAAAATTCCCCATATGTTGTTCCAAAACAGCTGACGCGTTTTGGAGACGCTCTGTGTGTCTCCTTATTCATTGCCTGATATTTACAACAACATATTGAACGACATATGGGGAATTAACCTATTTCAGATGAGCTCTTGCTCTGGACCGCCGCTGGCTATTCAGTGTTCCTTCTGTGTTCATCTTAGTAAGCACTCTCCTTGTGTGTCTTGTATGCCTCTGTTTCTGACCCCTGCTTGCCGTCTAACTCTGATTTTGTATTGTGCCTGCTCCTGTTGATGGCCTCAGCTTGCCTCTAGACCTCTGCTCTCTGAATCTGAATTTGTACTGCTCTGTTCTGTTGTTACTGACATGACCTGTTTGACCTTCCCTCTGGATTATCCTCTGTACTGCACTACCCTCCAGCTGACGATCCGGATTGGACGACTACGCTTTGGTACTCTATTGACTACCACCCACCGCTACCTTCTGGTTCCTCTGACTTGCAGCTCAACTCTGAAGACCTGGAAAGAGTTCCCAATTTCTAGTTCTGCTGTGATTTGTGGTGAGCTGTGTGTCCAGCTTTCCCTGACCTGTACCTCTCTACCCGGAAGCGCCAAGTCCATCCCCACTATCAGAGGCTCTGATGAACACCTCTGTGGGGTTGGAGTTGATGCGGCCTTGGGTGTGCTGGACACTCAGCGCCGAGTGTTGCCATTTTGATCGGTGTGTCTAGTACTGGCTCTCACTGTTGGCTTGGTACTGAATCTTCTATCTAACACATACTTAGGGTATGTTCACACGGAATTTCGTGAAGGCTGAAATTGCGGCGAAAAATGCCTGCAATTCATTTCAATTAGAGTCACATATCAGTTTTTCCTTTAGTTGATTTTTCTTCAGCTATAGGAACAAAATAGTGACATGGCCTATCTTCAGGCAGATTTCGTATAGAAAAACCCATTGAAATGAAAACCCCATTGAAATCAATGGCAGGCTGAAAAAAAAACAAAACACTAGTTTTTGATGTGTTCCTTGATGTGGTTTTTGAAAAAAGACTACAAAAACTACAAGCATTTTTAAAGGGAAGTTTCCTGGTCCATACAGTGTGCTTAAGCAAAAACAACCCAACAAACAAATAAAAAACCTATGGTTGCTTATTCTCTCAGATGTCACACAACAGACTTGTAACATCTAATAATTAATATCACTTTCCATGTCATGCTCTCATTTAATTCCTTGCTGCTCCAGGGATTTTCTTTCCCTTATCCCCATAACTTTTTACATTTTATATTAATTTTTATAAATTCAGAATGTTGTAGAATTGCTGAAAAGCTGCATTTGTGCGACTTTCTTATGGAATTTGTTTATCTATGGAGTTCACTGTACAAAGATGGCAAAATGACATGCTACCTGTATTTTCTGGGTCAGGGGGTACTAAAAAGTTTACTAAAGTTTTTATTATGTTTTAACCTTTAAAAAAATCCAAAACTTCAAAAAAATAAAATAAAATTTTTGGAGTCGGCATATTATGACACCTGTAATTTTTTTTATATATCTCTGTGTACAGGAATATGTTGGGTTTTTTTTTACGTGGCCAGATGTACTTTTTATATATACCAATTTGAGGAATGTCTATTGCTTCTGTGTCCTTTTTATCCAATTGTTTATGGGAGGTGAAATAGTAAAAAAAAATGGCAGTTCTGCTCTTTTCGCATTCACCATATGGGAAAAATATATAAGTTTGTAGACTGGATGTTTTTGGACTCAGGGATATCTAATTTGTATGTGTTTCACAGTATTTAAGTACTTTTATATGTGTTCTAGGGAAAGGGGGGTGATTTGAACATTTAATATTTTAATTTTTTTTTACTTTTTTACTTTTTTTTGCATTTATTAGACTCCCTAGGGGGTCTGATCACTAATGCAATGCATTACAATGCTAATGCATTACATAAAATCATCAGTTCCAGTGCAGGCTACATAGAGTAGTCTGCAATAGAACATAATTACAGACAGGACTATCATGACAATCGGACGCCGTCCCCCGAATCTTGCTCCAGGGGCTTGCAATCCCCGGGTAACTGGCAGTGCCCCCGCTTGGGGTCGGACTGGGGTGTCTAGGGCCCACCAGTGGAATTGTTTCTAGGGGACCACCATGAGGACCCCTGCAGACCAGTGGTACCGAGACAGGGCGGCTAAAGGTAATAACATATCGGGAGCCATGCTGCTCACCGGCCATATGATGTGCACTCCTGCACTACCTAAACCCACTGCTACACACTGTATGGAAAGTGAACACCGTGGCTCCTAGAAATGTTACCATTACCTATAGCCACGCTGTCCTTTCAGAGGTCCTGGTTGTTGTATCATCACAGATGTAATATTGATGTCCCATCCTAAGGACAGGCCATCAATATTAGAAAGATGGATAAACCCTTTAAAGGGATCTTATCATTCAGATGGAATTTTTTGTGACTAACACGTCGGAATAGCCTCAAGAAAGGCTATTCTTCTCCTACCTTTAGATGTCTTCTCCGCGCTGCCGTTCCATAGAAATCCCAGCTTTTGCCAGTATGCAAATGAGTTCTCTCACAGCACTGGGAGCGGAGCTCAGCACTCAAACAGCACTGGGGGCGTCCACAATGCTACAAGAGAACTCTCCAGCACCGCCTCCATCTTCTTCAGGAGTGTCCTCTTCACGTGTCTTTTGCCGGTGCAGGCGGTGAACACTCATAGATATACATTCATATATACTAACACACACACACACATATATATATATACGGTATACAGTATATATATATATATATATATATATATATATATATACATTTATATACCATATATCAGTCAAATATATACTTAAATGAATGTATGAATACTATATATACTCATATATATCTATACACTCACACATACACATTATTATAACACATATACATTTATATACATTCATATACCATATATAAGCCATATACTATATATATATATGAATGTATGAATAATATATTTACTCACATTTACACATACACTCACAGATACACCTTATTATAGCATACTGTATATACTCACACATACCTGTATACCATCATACAGTACTCACACAGTATACAAGTCACATACTTTAACGCTTAAGTACTATCATGGTGTCTTTCATAATGATAAATGTATGGTAGTAATTTATGATAGACAAATGAACACATATACATATTAAATATTACATTTTACGAAAAAGAGAAAAAAAATATACTCACATTTGAAGCAGAAAGTGCAGCATCGCAGCAGACTCCTCTCTGTCCCCACACAGTCCGATGTAAGCTATGACTCACTGTTGGGAGGGGGAGGGGGGAAGTCCGGGCTGCACAGAGAGTTGTACATAAAAGGGAAGCGATAGGTAAAGCTGCAGCTGCTGCCCCTGGTTTCCACACAATGTATAGTTTCTCTATATTAATAGGGAAAGTAAGCCACTAACAGGAGGCCTGTGTGTAAGTGTCAGGGCCCTGGGAAACTGCCGGCAGCCGGCCATCTTTAATCATTATAGTGCTGCCGGCAGGCTGGGGCCCCCGAGTTCACCGATCCCGTCCCTCTTACCTCTATCAGTCCTCAGTTTGTCAACGCAAATGCATTGGTTAGGGGCCCGACCTGACCCCTGACATCCCGATCGGGCCCCTGGCCAATGCATCTGCATTGACAAACTGAGGACTGATAGTCAAGACTCGGGGCCCACTGGGGGATTCACCGGTTTCCCGGAGGGCCAGTCCGACCCCACCCCCGTACGGATCATGGTCATTAACATTGGATGTCTGCTGTATAAAACAGCAGACACCTGGCGGCTATGGCAGCTGCCCAGCAACTGAGCGGTTGCCATCTTTAAACACCAGGCATCCAGGTCGGGATAGGGTTAATAAGCTCCCGGCTGTAATAGCAATGCATCTCTGGTCCTTGATCTAGTTATGGGAAACAGTGACTACAGCGAGGTGTTTTAGAAGTTACCAGTGCAGGCTCTGATTGTGGGTATTAGAAGGTATGGCGGCCACTCAGCTCCTGATCAAATGCTATATTCAAATGCTCAACATCCATCATACTATACGGAGGAGGTTGAAAGAGGGATAAAAGAAATAGTAGACTATGGAACTTGCTGCCACAGCATGTTCTGATGGCTGAAAACTTATAAAACTTCTAGAAGGATCTGAGCACCTTATTTGAAAGAAACATATAAATCATGAAAACTAGAAATTTGGTTTGGGACATTGATCCCTTAACATCGGGCAACTGGTATCAGCCAGATAGGAATTTTTTGCCTTCCTCTGTATCAACATAGTAAGACTATATGTTAAACTTTAGTCTATATCTTATCAACTATAGTATGTTACAACACTTCTTGGTCCTTACCACGCTTAAAGGTGGTGCAATTTCTTAAGCGGTGCACACAAATACAGTACTAGTACATTTAAAAACAACTTTTTTTTATGAGAATTGCTTATTAATTGTAGGATTTTTAAGCTTTTTTTATATATAAAGAAAGATTAAAAAATATATACCGGTAATCAGTTTGCTTCCCACTGCTGGCAACTAGAGGGAGCATTATCTATATGTAATGACAATGTACCACACAGTGCACGGATGATTTCTAGTTAGTAAAGGACCTTTGATGATCGGAGAGTAGCCAATTGAGGTTGAGCTGTATATGTTTATAGTACAGTAGAGGCTAAATACTATTCTTGATAAGGAGCTTCTGACATCAGGACATCGAACACACAGTTTAACAACATGATCAATCCATAGCTCTGATAACAGCATTTCACACAGACATAAGTAACTCATTTACAGCTGTGCATTGCTACATTAAAGCTTACAATAACCAATTAATATGTACTGTTTGGATAAATGCAGAAACCAGATCCTAGGTACAGCCACTGTCATCTGTTTTAAGAACTTCTTGTGTGAAAGTTTCTCCTGTTTTCTCACTCCAGCATAGTTATGTGCTAGGACTTTGATTCCTTTATTTCCCCATCCAGGACTCCGGATATAGCACAATACTATATACTACCATATCTGGAGACTTAGGATAGGAAAATAAAGGAATCATCTTCATTTCATCTCTTCTGTGTAAGCATTGTTCTTTTGGAATTGGTCCTTTTTTCATTGCATCATTGTATTAAACATTTTGGATGATGGAAGATCCAGCAGCTGTGATATACCCATCTACATTTCTCTCATCTGCTTATTTTGGGAGCTGTGACCCATTCACAACCCAACAAGGTGAGAAACCATTGGCTATATACCATCTTATACTATTTACTGACGGTACAACACAGAAAGCTGCCTGCTGCAGTTTTTTTTGTCTTTCACTTCTTATAACTTAAAGGTGTTATTCACTTACCTGGAATGTTTTTAATAGACCTGGGGGGTTCCATTGACATCATGAACCCAAGGTTATGTGACTGAAGGCAGCATTGCCAGAAAGCCCCAGGTGTATTCACCCACTCCATCCTTGATCTCAAGGGTAACTAATTACCTGTGCTATGGGGGCTGGCTTTATAATCAACCAGCCCCCATAACACAGGTAATTAATTATCCGTGAGATCAAGGAAGAAGTGGGCAGAGCGACCCAGGGATCTTGATGTCTATAGAACTCTCCAGGTTCATCAAAATCATTCCACTGGACCAGGTAAGTGAATAAATATTCCCTGGGCGACCCTTTTAACTGTGTGCTGCATGCATTGACACAGTACACTGATGATGCTCCCTCTAGTGGCTAGCAGGAAATAATAAAAATTAAGCCAGGACCATCTAAGTCACTGCCTTCCCATTTTTGCTATCCTTAGAAAGCTTTTGCTCCCATGCGCCAAGTACAGTAGAGATCAATTTGCACTATTTTTATTATTGCAATATTTTTAGCAAATCAAATGATCAAAATGTGATGTGAACAGCCCCTTATACACTCTAGTCCCACCTCCTGTTCTTACCTGTTGAATGATTATCCAGTTTCTGCTGTAACAGGGGCATCTAGTGGCCAAAGCATAACATTACCACATACTAACAAAATTATGAGGGAGATTTATGAACCCCAAAACCAATTTCTATCACGAAAAAGTCACAAACTACTAGTCTGAGACTTTTTAAATGAGACTTGCAAAACATTTTTTTTTTTACCCAAAGTTTTTTTATGCTGCAAAACTGGGATGGCATGGGCTAGCCATCTGCTCCAGAGGAATTATCCCCATTTATGCCAGTTTTCTTGTGTAAAGGATGACACCACAGTTTCTTTTGTTCAGAGGATGCTCTTAGGATGTCATACTTTAAGCATATTTTCTGGCTGCATGCGATCTTTCAAGGCCTTCTAAACCCTCCAGCTGTGATATCTGCAGCCCCCACCAAAAAAACAAAACAAAAAAAACACAGAAAAGTTCACTTAAATCATGGTGAGGAGGGTGGGAAGACTTCTCACAGCTACATAAGGTATGGAAAGGGAAGCACTTTTCGCACATCCTCCACTGGTCCTTAAGCAATCCTGTTCCTGTTCCCTTTTCATTACTAACCATTAAAGGGGTTGTCCCATCACAAGGATCCTATCTATACTGCTTGTTAATGTGAATGTAAGACTTTTCCTAAATACATTGCTTCAGCAAAACTGCTTTGTTTGGCCACTATATTACTTTATTCATTTTTTGTGCCCACAGCCCTGACCTAGCTGCTCATGAGTCAAGTGATGTGTCAGCCTGCTCTCAGGGGGAGGGAGGAGGGGCTAAGTGCATGGGAGCGAGCCTGGAGGGGGGGGGGTAGTTTACGCTTTGGGGGGAAGGGGCCGCCAATACAGGGTTAGACGCCGGCACAGGTGAAGCCAGCAACATCGCTATGCTTCTGCCCTGCATGAAGCCAGCAGCGGCAGAAACGATGCTGCTATTCCGGGGGGAAGGGGGGGGGGGCGGAGGAGCGGAATAACAGCATCGCTTCTGCCGCTGCTGGCTTCATACAGGACAGAAACATAGCGATGTTGCTGCCTTCACCTGTGCCGGCGTCTAACACTCCCCGGCATCCGCTGTAATAGAGAGGCGGATGCTGGGAACTGTTAGACGCTGGTGATAAATAAAAACACAACTAAATACAATAGTAGATCAAATATAATCGCATAAGCAAGATAAGATCATTCTTTTCACACTGAGACCCAAAGATCCTACTGTGCCAGTTATGACCCAACCTCTCACAGTAATACTTTTGGATATTGAGAGGCCAAACAGATCTGAGTGTATACCAATAGTACAACTATATGGTGATTTTATAATAGTGAACTCCCTCTACACAGGGCTCTACAGACAGATTTAAATTAGTACAATACAGGAAAAATGTAGTAACTTACAGGTGATGTATCTGTCTTTAATCACTCACATTACCCATCTCTTCCATCTGCATCACCATGACCCCTTCTTCCAGCTGTAACTTCTTTCTGTAAAGTTTAACAAACGGACATCTTTGACTCCTCATTTTTCCAGGCACCTGATTAATATTTTACTGTCCTACACAAAGTTCCCATCTTCTCGCTACCCTTCATTAAAAAATATACATGATAAAAATCTCCTGGAAATGCATAATACCCAGTGTACATAGTTAAATTAATGATGCCCCTGTATGCCCCCTTAAAGTAATAGTGCCGCTGCATTTATTAATGTTCCCTAATTATGTAATAATGTACCTGTGCTGCTCTATACATACTATTATACAGACTAGTATAGGGAATCACACAAGATCCATGATTGTGGATGACATACTGATGCAATATGGACATGTTTTTTTGAGGATTGTGACTCAGTATTTGCAGACAGTAAATCCACTATAGTTGTTGTACAGGACACCTTATAGCAGGGTTAGGGAACGTACGGCTCTCCAGCTGTTGCAAAACTACAACTCCCAGCATGCATACTTGCTCTGCTGTTCTTGGTACTCCCATGGAGCATGATGGGAGTTGTAGTTTCAAAGCAGCTGGAGAGCCGAAGGTTCCCTACCCCTGCCTTATAGTAAAGAAGCGGTCTGCGATATTTATCCTTATGAATTATCCAGAATAGGCCATAAATTTGTGGTTGGAGGGGGGCAGACAGTTTGCCTCTGCACAGACCAGTCATTTTAGGGAGTTTCTGGTCCTTGTAGTATACAGAACATGGAGGCCTGTGGAATTATCTCATCATCGTGCCTGTTGATGTGAATGGGAGCTGTGATGCAGTAAATTCCGCTTAGCAACTATATAATGTACAGAGATATCGTTTTTGGCTGCATGCACTGAATAGTACTGAGACCAGAAGCACTCCCAAATGGCAGATCCGTGTTGGGATTCGAACCAAATAAATTTGTATGGGCTATCCTAAAGATAACATCACAACAAAAGATCAAACTTAGAAATAAAAATATAATACTATTTTATTGCTGCCACTAATTCAGAGAAACTTATACAAAGAAAACAGAAACACCACAGGTATACCACTAAGAGTGCATAGAAAATAAATGTATTGATATGGGGCCACACGGTGGCTCAGTGGTTAGCACTGCAGCCTTGCAGCGCTGGAGTCCTGGTGTTCAAATCCCACCAAGGCCATAAAACCATCTGCAAGGAGTTTGTATGTTCTCCCCGTGTTTGCATGGATTTCCGTCCCATATTCCAAAAAAGACATAATGATAGGGAAAAATGTACATTGTGAGCTCTATGTGGGGCTCACAATCTACATAAAAAAAAAAAGAAAATAAATGTATAGCCAGCATATGAATAGATCAATTATGGCAACATAAATATCATAATGACATCATCCTTGTTATACATAAATTCCAAATCCTGTCACCATCATATATTCAGCAACATATCACACTGATACTAGGAGTCACCGAATTGGTCTAATTCTAATAATAATGACATATGCTGGCCAATAAGGAAATACCTGAAACTCAAAAGTACTCCAAGCTGCGCTAATGTCCCACCTTGATGTGTTTTTTTGCAACAGCGCTTCTCCAGGGGGGTTGATCCATGTAGGAGACCGCACCAATCAAATATGTATGGATAACCCTAAGAATTAACCCATAAGACAATCCCTTTAAAAGACAAGATGGTTTCTCACCTTAGTGGGATGTGATGAAGGTCACAATAACGAGGTCATTAGATAATCACAAAGATGAGGGTGGCTGCAGTAAACCTTCCGTCAGCAGGAGAATGGGTGTCACAGGATACAATAAGACAAATGCCTTTCATTTTGCCAAAAAA